>NW_028322266.1:460000-613333 GCF_059928025.1 Delphinapterus leucas | reverse complement strand
AGGATTATGCAGTAATTAAGGACACAGGTTAAAGTTGTTTAGAGTGTGTCCTAAAGTCTCCCTGGCAGAATTTAAATCTCTCCTCTGGAAATTGTAGACCTGAGACAAATTACTTCCCTAAACTTCATTTCCTACATCTGAGAAAGATAATAGTATCTACCTTGTAGTAGACTGAATAGTACCATTGCCCCCAAATGTCCACCTTCTAATCCCCAGAACCTATGAATGTCACCTTAAATGGCAGAAGGGACTTTGCCAATGGGATGAAAGTAAGGGTTTTGAGATGGGGAGATTCTTCTGGACTACCTGGATGGACCCAGATGTAACCACTGGTGTTCTCGTAAGAGAGAGGCAGAGGGAGTGTTTACTCCAAAGAGAATGTGATGATGAAGTTGGGGTTGGATTGATGTGGCCAGAAGTCAAGGAATGCTGTCAAGGAAACAGATTCTCCCTTAGAGCCTCTAGAAGGTGGATGGACGGCCTTGTCAACTCCTGGTTCCAGCCCAGGGAAACTGGTTTTGGACCTCTGTCTTCCAGAACCATAAGAGAATGAGTGTGTTTTGTTTTACGCAAGCTCATTGGTAGTCATTTGTTACAGCAGCCATAGGGAACTAATGCGTACCTCATAGGAACTATTTCTCCAATTAAAATGTGTGACTGGAAACACCCTTGGTGGCATGTCTGACACACGGTAGGTATGCTACTGTGGGTAGTTCTTGGAAAGTAAAGCCTTGGTTTTTGAGGAATCATCAAAACCAGTACAATGGTTGCCATGTTTCTCCTTGTTCATCCTGGTGACAAACCTGTAGAGAGAGCTCCATCCTTTCCCACAGGACGCCCACCCCTAGTACTTACAGGGAAGAGGTTATGTCTCACTTCAGGCACCTTCCTCTTTCCCTTTCTACTTTTTGTTTCATTAATCTTCATCCAGCTGGCCTTTCTAAGTTAAAAAAACAAAACAAAACAAAACCATTTCTCAATGGATTCAGATACTACCCCAAGTTAATATTCCAACCATGTTCTTGTTCTTCTGGGTCTCACCACCAGAAATTTCTGAGCTGAAATCCTCTCTAGTTTCTAGGATCAGTCACTTTCTAATTTCTCCCTTCTCAAGTTCAGAGTCTTGTCAGTTTAGTCCCTTCCCAAACCACAACATCTATTAAGGTGACACAGCAAAGTGATGAAAGTCTAGACGGTCTGGTTTTCATCCTGGGTTTCTGCCCGCTACTTACTGTGTGGCATTAGGCAAGCTATTCAACCCCCCTGGGCCTCAGTTTCCCCCCAAAAAGGTGAATATTATGAACATTACCTACCTATAGGGTTGCCATTATGAGGATTAAGTGAGTTAATATTTGCTAAGCACTTAGAATATTACTTGTTATAGTCTAAGCACTACAGTTGTGCTTGTTAATAATAATAAATGCAATTCCAAGCGTATAACTTACTCAACTTTCTGTCATAACTTTGAAGTGTTGGTCTATCTGTTGGCCAGCGTTGCAGGGAAATGAGTCGAGGCATGGGCTGAGGCATTGCTACCAGTGCGTGGTGTGTTCCCAGAACTAGGAACAGCCGTGTGAAATAGGTAGTGGTTCTACTTGGAGACGGGGCAGACTGGAAAATGACAGCCCTGGAGGTGTGTCCATAGGTTTGGTGTCAGAGCTGCTGCCTGCTGAAGCACTGATGCCGGCCTAAGCCGTAAATGGGGGGGGCGCTGGGGAAAACAGGGGCAGAATGGAAAGGGAAAATAGGGGAAGAACGGAAAAAGATAGCCTAGGGAGGAGGTGTGGTGTCCATAGCTTCGGGGTCAGAGGTGCTGCCTGCTGCAGCACCGATGACACCCGAAGCCGTAGATGGGGGGCTGGGAAAAAGAGGGGCAGAATGCAAAGGGAAAACAGGGGAAGAACGGAAAACGAAAGCCCGGGAAGGTGGTGTGGTGTCCATAGCTTCGGGGTCAGAGGTGCTGCCGGGAGCAGCACCAATGACACCCGAAGCCGTAGATGGGGGGCTGGGGAAAAGAGGGGCAGAATGGAAAGGGACAACAGGGGCAGAACGGAAAACGAAAGCCCGGGAAGGTGGTGTGGTGTCCATAGCTTCGGGGTCAGAGGTGCTGCCTGCAGCAGCACCAATGACACCCGAAGCCGTAGATGGGGTGCTGGGGAAAAGAGGGGCAGAATGGAAAGGGACAACAGGGGCAGAACGGAAAACGAAAGCCCGGGAAGGTGGTGTGGTGTCCATAGCTTCGGGGTCAGAGGTGCTGCCGGGAGCAGCACCAATGACACCCGAAGCCGTAAATGGGGTGCTGGGGAAAAGAGGGGCAGAATGGAAAGGGAAAACAGGGGCAGAATGGAAAACGAAAGCCCGGGAAGGTGGTGTGGTGTCCATAGCTTCGGGGTCAGAGGTGCTGCCGGGAGCAGCACCAATGACACCCGAAGCCGTAGATGGGGGGCTGGGGAAAAGAGGGGCAGAATGGAAAGGGACAACAGGGGCAGAACGGAAAACGAAAGCCCGGGAAGGTGGTGTGGTGTCCATAGCTTCGGGGTCAGAGGTGCTGCCTGCAGCAGCACCAATGACACCCGAAGCCGTAGATGGGGTGCTGGGGAAAAGAGGGGCAGAATGGAAAGGGACAACAGGGGCAGAACGGAAAACGAAAGCCCGGGAAGGTGGTGTGGTGTCCATAGCTTCGGGGTCAGAGGTGCTGCCGGGAGCAGCACCAATGACACCCGAAGCCGTAAATGGGGTGCTGGGGAAAAGAGGGGCAGAATGGAAAGGGAAAACAGGGGCAGAATGGAAAACAAAAGCCCGGGAAGGTGGTGTGGTGTCCATAGCTTCGGGGTCAGAGGTGCTGCCGGGAGCAGCACCAATGACACCCGAAGCCGTAAATGGGGTGCTGGGGAAAAGAGGGGCAGAATGGAAAGGGAAAACAGGGGCAGAACGGAAAACGAAAGCCCGGGAAGGTGGTGTGGTGTCCATAGCTTCGGGGTCAGAGGTGCTGCCTGCTGCAGCACCGATGACACCCGAAGCCGTAGATGGGGTGCTGGGGAAAAGAGGGGCAGAATGGAAAGGGACAACAGGGGCAGAACGGAAAACGAAAGCCCGGGAAGGTGGTGTGGTGTCCATAGCTTCGGGGTCAGAGGTGCTGCCTGCTGCAGCACCGATGACACCCGAAGCCGTAGATGGGGTGCTGGGGAAAAGAGGGGCAGAATGGAAAGGGAAAACAGGGGCAGAACGGAAAACGATAGCCTGGGAAGGAGGTGTGGTGTCCATCGCTTTGGGGTGAGATGGGCTGCCTGGCTGATCTGAGAAAAGCGAGTGAAAGTGGGAGAGCTTCTCCCTAGCTGCTAACTCTTCTCAAGGTCTAGCACGCACTGAACACTGGCCTGCCGGCTCAGCCTGGGTGTTGCCATTGCATTGTACGTGTCACAGAGCAAGGGCGGGCGGGTCAGGGGGTGGGCTGGGGGCCCCACACAAGCCCAGCCCCTGGAGAAACCCGGCCCGAGGGCAAAGAGCCCGAGCCCTTCTGGACTTTCTAGCGGCTGGGACTTGTCGCTGTGGGTGGCAGGTGTTTGGCACCGGATGGGCCACCATGCGGAGACTGTTGGGGACTGTGGAAGCCTTGTCCTCCAGAGCTCACGCTGCCTGGGCACCGGCTCTGCAGACCCCTCAGCCCTGGGTATGTATCGGCCAGCCCTTCCCCGCAACGGGGCCCAGAGGCCAGAGCCTGCCCAGAGCTGAGTGCAGGAGGCACCCAGAGCTTGCCAGGCTGTGGCCCGCCTCCTCCGTGGACCTCCCCAGCTTGTCCGCGAGCCCTGGAGACAGGAGCAGGAGCGCCTTCTCCAGGGCTGCTGAGCTGCCAGCATCACCGTGAGCCAGGCGGTGAAGGTTTCTGAGCAGGGGATGCAGAGCCCTGACCCGACTGGATGCTGCACCCCACGATGTCCCTTCCTGGCAGGTAGGTTCTTTCTTCACTTGTTGTTCGAAATTTGGTAAAAGAACATTTCAACCTTCGACTGTTCTTCAGGGTATACAGATGGTAGTGGCTTAGCCGGGATTCGAAGCAAGCCTGTGTGATTCCAGAGCTCGTGCTCTGGACTCTGGCGCCTCCTTATCATATATGCTTCATGTGTTACTTTTTCTTTTGTTTCTTGAAGTCCTTATGATACTTAGCCCTAAGTGCCATACCTGTAATGAACACATCCACTGCCTTGTAGGAGGTGTTCTTTTGTTCAACGCGTGAATTGGTCATCCACCACACTGGGTTCTAATCTCAGAAGATAGGTCAGGGACCACCAGTTGTCAGCATAGCACCATCCCACATTTCTGATTGAGGCTTGGAGCCTAGATTTTTCCCTTTGGTCTAGTTTGAAGGATCCAGGTATGTAAAGCTTATATTCTAGATAAATCATGGGCTATCCTGAAAGGAATTCATCAATGAATTATTCTGTATGGATTAGAAGCCAGTTTCTCTGGCCTTCCTGGAGTATATCCAGTAAGGCATCTCATTCATGTCTAGAAAGCAAATATATCATTTATTGCAACTTCAGCGTGGAGCGATGTATTGGTTTAAAATAAAGTACGAGCAACACAATTTGGTCACTGTGAGTATGCCGGCTGGGTCCACTCTTTACTACACATATGTAACTCTAGAGCTTCTTATGCCCCATAGAGGAGACATACTCTTGTGTGTCTAGGACAAGGGAAACATGTGTTGTTATTCAGGAGCTGGAAGCTACAGCATGACAGGAAAGAATTGAAAAATCCTGGTCTTGGTCTACACGTCACTTTACCTTGTCCGAATCTTGTTTCTTTGGCTTGCTTCATTGGAGTGTTTTCTGTCTCCTGGGACTGACATTGTGTGTTCTGTATCAGGCATGTGACATGTAGAAGTTTCAGAACCCAGAATCATATAGATCAGTAAAAATCTATATATTTTTGTTTAAAATCTATTTAAAATCACACTGGGCATAATTCATATATTCCAAAAGTAGTTTGACCCTCTGCTCATGAGATTCTTTTTATGGTATGTCGAAGCAAATTTGGACTTCCATCCCCAATAAACTTTGAGGTTGGAGGACACAAAAGCTTTTGCTCAGACCTAAATTCTGTCTGAAAAAAAAAGGGTAACTATTATAAGCCCTTTCTAACCTCTCCAGGAGCAGAAATGATTTACAGCTATGGCATTGAACCATAATTTCTTGATCTCGTTTGAGAAGAGTTCAGTAAGAAACAGTGTCTTGAGTTTTGTTCGTTGGTTCCCTGTTTTCTTGTCTTGCGTACCAACAATCCACTGTAATACGTGAGTGAGTATGGCAGCAGGCCGAGTGTTCCCTGGAGCTCATTAAATGAACGTGTTTTCCTAAAATGACTTTTGTCTCCTTGTTTTCAGCCCCTCTTCTTTCCTCTGTCCTTTACTATAACCAGGGCTCAGCAAAAGCTGACTGGCTTTGTGCAGACCCTACTTAGGGTAGTCTTTTCTTCATTATTTTATTCATGGCCCCTCCATTTCATTGTTTGCCTTCTCGAAATGTGTTGAAATCTTTCTGTGGTTGATGACTTCCACAATGTCTTGGCTCTTATTGGTTGATTAATTTGGGTATTTCTACAGTTTTATTTAAACCTGGTTTCAGGAGGACCAGAAAGTAAATATATTTCCTAGTCTGCCATCTTGAGCTGAAAATCCCTGTGGATTTTAGCATCCAATGTTCCCATGGGTAAAAAACCCAACCTTGGCATTAATAGATGTACACTCAAGATTTCAGCTTTTCTTGAGCAATCACTAAGGATTTAATATGCGGTCACTTCTAATGGGAAAATAGTAACTATCTCATGGCGTTGATTTGAGGATTAACTTAGATAATGGACAAGAAAATGCTTGGTAAGGTTTTAAAAGCTATAAAAAATGTTTTTTGTTATTATTTGATTTGTTGCTATTTCAACTTTAGCTGACAGTTGTTTGTGACCTTGCTTATGTGAGAAAATGCCTTCTGGTTTATTGTTTTGAAAGCCAGATTATATTTTTCAATAGCTCAATGGAAATGGCATCATTTGTGAAGTTGAAGGGTGAAGGCATAAATGTTTCTTGACATTTGAATCAACTATTGGTCTTCTGGGGCTTGTCCTTATTCTCCTGCAGTCTCTAATCAACATGGCATCCAGAGAGATCCTGTTAAAACGTAAGTCACATCATGTCACTCCAGGCTCTTCAGTGGCTTCTTCACAGGAAAAGCAAAGTCCTCAAAGTGCCTCCACAGCCCTAGAAATCTGGGCCTCTGTTTCCTCTCTGACTGTTTCCTTCTCCTCTCCACTTTGCTCCCTCTGTTTTCCACACACTGACATCCTTTCTGCTCCTTGGATACTCCAAGCCCACTCTTGCCTCATTGCCTTTCCATCTGACTGTTCCCTCTGCTTGTACTATTCACTTCCCAGATATGCACCTTGCTCCCTCTCACAACCTTAGGTTCCCTCTTAAATTTTATCTTCCCCAGAAAGCCCTCAGTGATCACTTAGTTTCAGATCGCAGCCTCCTCCTACCAGCTAACAATCTCCATCCCCCTTCCCTGCTTGCCGTTTTTCTCCAGCACTTACCTGATATACTAGTTATTCTACCCATTTATTCAATTTTTATTTACGTATTTACACTTACGATTTTATATTTGCTTCTTTACTTTTGTCTCTCCCCTCAGCTCGAGAGAGGCTATATTCATCTGTGTTAATCACTGCTGTGTTTCCTGAACATGCCTAGAAAACATACTGAAGAAGGGTGCCTGAAATTTGGTAAGGGAGCCATCAATTTTCTTGGCTGAATGAAGAAATGTGTTCATAAATTAATGAACAAATCTCTGGGGTTTCTGAATTAAGGACTAATGGGAAGAGGAAGGCAAATGGTTGGGACAGGGTACTGCAAGAAGTAGTATTTGGAGTACTCTGATAGCTCTCCTAATAGATAACATTTTGTTCATTTAAATAGTTTTAACGAGAGAGCTGGGAACTAGGGACACACAGCATCGAGGTTTTATAATGCATTCTGTAGAGTTCTTTTCGAGTGTGTTCAAACATCATTGAAAATATATGCATGCATATAAACCTCTGTTACTTTATTTAGTGCTTTACAAGAGCCCCTCAAGGAAGGGGTAGTAGCAACTATCAGTATCCTTCCTTTATGATGAGCTTAATTTATTCAAAATTACATCCTAATTTATTTGTAACTGTGAAACTAGACTTAGTTATTTAGTAGACCCTCCCTAGAAACCTATGACGTTAATAAAACCAACAAAAATGTGTTCAGGTTCCAGTGATACACACACTACAGACTCAATTATGTGTCATCCATTTTAATGAAGGGAAGAAGTGATTTAACAAACACAGAGCAAACAAACAGAATATGAAGGTTTGTCCTCCATTAATATTAGTAATGGATAAAGTGGGCTCCAACGCCTTCAAGGTAGCTTGAGACCCATCATCTCTGTGTCAGGGGAAGGGGGATGCTCGGCCAGGATGTCTTTCTGTGTCACTGAGAAAAATTTCCGTAATATATAACGATACTTACTGAAACGGATATGGGGCATTTGGGTAATTAGGAATCCGTTAGCATATTTTTCCGGAAGCCTTGACTACGAAACGAGGATAGTAGATTTGGACACTTGCAGCTATGCAGAAGTTGTTTGGGTATTCATCTTTATGCCGAATGAAGTAAGCTTATTTCATCTCTGCAGCTTCCCATATACCATTTTCCCACCTCTGTTTTGTGTTTGGAAAGACTTTTAGAAATTAAAACTCAAGTTAAAAAGTGAGTGACGGGCTTCCCTGGTGGCTCAGTGGTTGAGAGTCCGCCTGCCGATGCAGGGGACACGGGTTCGTGCTCCGGTCCGGGAAGATCCCACATGCCGCGGAGCGGCTAGGCCCGTGAGCCATGGCCGCTGAGCCTGCGCTCCGCAACGGGAGAGGCCACAGCAGTGAGAGGCCCGTGTACCGCAAAAAAAGAAAAAAAGAAAAAGAAAAAGAAAGAAAAGAAAAGAGAGTGAGTGACAACTTAAATGATATATGGAATATTTTGCTGACTTAGAAGAGCATGCAGAATTAAATATGACCCAGTTGAAATGTTAATTTTATTTTAATGTGTATATTGGGGTGGAGTCTTAAAGGTGCCAGAAAACAAGCATTCACCCATCCTGTTTGGAACTGCAGCACACAGGCACCTTCAGTTACCAGTTCTGTTCATTCCACAGAATCATCTTGGGAAAACATACTGTGTTTTATGTACCTGGTGTATATCTTAACCAGTTTGAAGAATTTCCCAAATACCTGTTAATATGTAGTTCTCCGATTCCAATCTTGCCACGTCCTGTACCAGTGACACAGCACATAGGAGTTTTATTTCTCTTTCTTTCTCTGGGTTGTTGAGAACCCAACGAAAGAACAATGGAATGGCATCAAAGAGATCAGGGTTCTTGACTCAGATTTACCATAAAATAATAGTGTCCTCTTGGGAAAATTATAGTTGTTCTAGGCCCCTTTCCTTTTCTTTACTTTGACAGAGCTGCACTAGATGACCCCAAGTAACACTGCGCTCTTTGCAGTAGCAGCTTAGACGTTATTGGTTTTCTGAAACAAATGAAGACAGTGACACAGGAAACTGTGCAACATCTCTGTAACGATGTTTTCTTAGAGTTGCCTCCATTTTTCAGATGATAAGATGGCTGAGCACAGAAGTAGGTGTTTTGACCAGAGGTTCCAGAGTAGAGGGAACTGAACCACAAGTTTCCTTCATTCCTGAAGCTCACTTAGCCGAAACATAGGCTTCTGAATATTAAGCTGTAAAGCATATTATCAGTGTGCTTTAAAAGAAGCGGTTCTTCTAGGATTTCTAATTAATAGCAGGCGGTTTTGAAATTCTTAGAAGATCATCGAATTTTGTGAGATTTACAGCTCTATTTTCCTGTCAAGCAAGTTGTATCAGTGCCAGACAATCATCTGAGCTTCTGGATGCTTCTCTGAACCTCTTGAATTTTTCTTCTTGCTATCTGAAATTCATGCCAGATAAGCCTTTTTGTAGAGAGCGTGTACAGACTTGTCTATTTTCATATAAGAAAGCGATGCAGTGAGCCAGGTCGGGGGTTAAGCCCTCATTCTCAGAGTGGTATTGAGCTCCTGGTGAAATGTAATCCTCATTTCCTCAGAATAGAAAAGCAGTTATCTCACGTTTTTAATGCCATTAACTCTTTATACATTTATGTATGATACATATATTTATTGTACCTACGAGGTGTGCTCTCTTTGGGAAGTACAAAGCTATTTGAGACGTAAGTTGTTCATTTTTTTGTTTTCCCACAAATACTGTGACCCTTTGAGCAGGAAGGTCTGTGTTTTACTAACATCTAGAACAAGCAGCTAACACGGTGTCTAAGATGTAGTCAATAAATATGAAATAGGTAAATGAACACATTTTTAAGGAAGGGCCAGGGCATGAACAAATAGAAAATTTTCATTTTCAGTCACAAAGCCACAACAGACATAAAAATGATACAGACAACAAGTGCTACGGTCATTCAAAGAAGGCATAGAATAGATACAACAAGGATCTCCCCTATGGCACAGGGAACTGTACTCAATATTTTGTAATAACTTATAAGGGAAAAGACTCTGAAAACGGAATCACTGCGCCGTACACCTGAAACGGACACGACATTGTAAATCAACTATATTTCAATTAAAAAACAAACAAACAGACAACAGCAACAACAAAAAACCAAAGAGGTCATAGAAGTTCTTATGAGATTCCAGAAGAGAAGAGAAGCCAAATGAGGACGGGAGAGGCGGCTTTTGAATCCGTTCAGAGGAGAAGTCACAGAGGAACTAGTCATTGATCTGAACTTGAGATTAAGATTAAGATGAATTAATCTGAATTAATTAAGATTGCAACACAGGGATATTACAGATGAAGGTAATCACATAAACTTACTATACTGAAACTTGCAGAGGTTATGAGTGTTGTTCAAGATCCCAAAGCAAGTGCATTGTGGAATCAGAATTTTAAGTGAGGCCTAATGAACTAAAAACAAACCAACACAGAAACAAGCCCTTCCTGTGACACCACGTTGCCTTTGAAGTCGTTTTTTTTGGTGGGTTGGCAGAAACTGGTTCCAGTGTTTCTTGCAGGAATGACTGGCCATAGGACTGGGCGTCGTAGCTTCCTGCCAGGCGGCCGAAGGTCGCAGGCAGGTGGGTCACTGGGACACCCGCGGAGGGGCTCCTGCCCGGCCCCCTGGCCGCTCAGTGCCCCTGCCCCAGAGCGGGGGTGGGGGCCTCAAAGCAGCCTTGTCTGAGTCCCCTGCCACTAGAGAGAGTATTGGCCCAACACTTGTAGAAAACGGGGACCTTGCTGGCAGTTCAGTGGAGGGACACAAATAAATCTTTGCCGACTTTCTGCTGAAGCTCACGAGGGTTCACTCCTAAGCCTCTTACAAGGCCAGCTGCCGAGGCTGCGAGAGATGAGTCAGGGCTCTCCCTCCACCACGGGGAGATCGCTGGTTAAAGCGCTCACGAGGGAGTGAACCGCGTGTCCGCACCGACACGCATGGGCAGACCTCGTCGATGCCTTCTGTCCGGGGTATGAAGCCCTCTCCTGCCTCTTCCAGGCTCTCTAGAAAGCATGTGCAGAGCCTCCCACTCCACCCTCGGACTCCGTGGGCCACAGCTGGAGGGACCAGCCAAGGAGCCGTGGCAGGAGGAGGCCAGAGGGCAGTGGGCCTCGGCCGGAGCCCGTCAGTCGGTCCCCATTCACACACCACCAGACGATCCTCTTGACCTGGGCAGTAGCCGCCAACCGACCGCTAAGGTGAGCCCGGCGCGCGCTTGGCTACCTGGCATGGCTGGGAACCCCAGGATCTCCTGGCAGAGGCGGGCATTCTCCTGGGCCGGGTCCGCGGGCGTCTGCGTGTGCAGGGCCTGAACCACCTTGGCCAGGACGATCTGGCACAGGTTGAAGAGGCCTGGGGCGTGGGAGGAAGGAGACGGGGGGCTGGCACCGTGTCCAGGCCGCGCTTGCCAGCCGGGCAGACCGGAAGCCCCCTTCCCTTCCCTCGGTCCGGCCGCATCTGGGTTGGCCTCCCGGGACTTGATGAGCTTGTCCAGCAGCTCCTGAGGGACGGTGCTGCCCGTGCCCCACCAAGACTGGCAGCAGCGCCAAGGGCCTCACAGGGCACGGCGCCCCCGGCCCCAGAGCCTTCCCTCTGGTTCTCATCACCGGCTGTCACCAGACTTGCATGCAACGTGCTTTTCTTTTCTCTTGTCTTCTTTACGTCCCTCAGCCACGCAATGCGGTGAAGCCCTGACGCTCGCTGCCGCGTCGGTACACCCTGAGAACACGATGCTCAGCGAGAGAAGTCATACACAGAAGGACACACAGGGCGTGACCCCACTGAGGAGAAACATCCAGAGCAGGTAGATCCACAGAGTCAGCGAGTGGGTTCCTGGTTGTCAGGGGCTGGCGAGGGGACGGAGTGATAGCTAAGGGCGTGAGGGACATTTTCGGGATGATGGAAATGGTCCAAAGCAGTAGTGACGTCTGTACGGCTCAGTAAACTGTCCCCACACGCCCCGGTGCAGCCTGTGAGAGCATCGCTCTCAGGATGAAGGGCTGACCACAGGAAGACCGAACGAGCAGTGGGTCCTGGGCCCAGACTCTCAGCTGGCGCCCCCCACGTGGGGAAGTCACCGGGACTTGCTGAGCCTCCACGGAGACTGGCAGCAGCCCCCGAGCTCACAGGGCACTGCGCCCCCGGCCCCAGAGCCTTCCCTCTGGTTCTCATCACCGGCTGTCAGCAGACTTGCAGGCAACGTTCCTTTCTTTTCTTTTGTCTTTTTTAAAGGCAACTCTTGAGTACATGTATTTAACATGCAGGGAACCAGCCCTGACTCCTTGATCTGGGTCTTCCAGCCTCTAGAGCCTCGAGGACATCCATTTCCGTTACTTACGCGCCCAGTGCCTGGGGTTTGATGATGGAAGCTGACACCGAGGGCGTCACCACGTGTGGGGTGATGTCAGTGAAAGAATCCCGCGGCGAGGGCCTGCCTGAGGACCACGCATGCCCGGGCCCTCCCCGCCCCCTGCCTGCAGCCCTGCGCCTGGGAGCGGAGCTGGTGCATCGCATGCCCGACGTCGTGGAAGTTGGTCTCCCGCTCATCGTGCCGCAGCAGGGAGGGCAGGTTGGGCGTAGGCTTGGTGAAGTTGGCCACCATGGCCGCGATGGCGATCTGGCAGCTCCCATCGTGCTGTAGGCAGGCCGAAGCAGGCCGCGTGCCCGGACTTCCCCACCCTGCGGAGGGACGTGGATGGGGCCCCGCTTCCACAGAGGAGCCCCGGCCCACGGCCGACAGGTTCCCCCACGCACGCACCGAGGATAGAGGTCAGGTAGAACTTGCCGATGGATGACCTTGCCCGAGGCCGCGTCCCAGACCGTTTAGAGCCTCACGTCTTCGTGACCCATGCTGGTGCCCTCCTCCAGGTCGAAGGTCAGCCCCAGCAGCTCCTGGGAGATGCCCAGCAGCCCGCGTGTGACCGCCTGCATGGGGAAGGACTCATTGAGCAGGTACTGGCCCACGTGGTAGCGCGTCTCCTGCCCCTGGTTCACGTAGTAGCGCAGGTCCCAGGCGTTGATGGGGCCGTCAAAGTGCAGGCCCCGCCTCTGGCACTCGGCCTTCTTTAGCTCCAGGATCACGGCCGCTCCTGCTCCCCGAGGGGCTTCAGCTTCTGGGCCAGCTCACCTGCGGGCGGAGGGGAGAGGCTCGGCTACGTCCCTGGGGCGGCCCCCCAGCCACCCCCGACCCTGTGCCCCTCGAGGCAGAATGAAGGGTCTGGGAAGGTGACCCCCAAGGGCTGACACAGTGGGGTCTCAGGCAGCACCACGTCCGGTCAAGGTCCGCCTGACCCCGTCCCCACTGGGACTCAGGGAGAGGCGGTGTTACCTAGGACAGTGGCCACCACCTGGCTGGTCTTGTCCGTGTTCATCTCCAGCACAGAGTCGGCATGGTGCGGAACCCCAGCAGGCGGGACTTCAGGGCCTGCAGCCTCACCAGCTCCCTGAGGATCACGCAGTTCTCCTGGAAGCCAGAGACGGAAGGCGCTGCGGACCGAGGGCCACGCCCTCCCCGCGGGCCCCGGGCCAGGTCTCTGCAGGCGGGCAGGGCTCCCAGGCCACTGGCGGGCACAGCCAATCCCCCTCCCTCCTCCTCCTGGCCCGGATTTCTAGACACTTTGGTGCTGTCCTAACACGTGGTCTTTATTAACACAGGTCCTTTTGGAAGCAGAAACGGCATGAACGTGATGGGCTCTAAGGCCAAGGGCAGGAAGAAATGCGGCCAGGCTCTCCAGGAGCCACCAAGGGGCCTCCCCGGGCTCAACAAGACAAACACGGCTGCCGTGCAGACAGTAGCTCAACCCCACGGCGCCCGAACACCCAGCCCCTGGACGGTGAGACACCTGTTGCCGCAGGTGGCCCGTGGCTCACTGATGAGGCCCGGCCCCAGGCGTACGCCACCTTCTCGGAGGCCACCTCTCCGGTCTGCAGCGGGGTTCTCCTGGGAGCCCCCAGTCACCACAGCACCAGCGTGGCCTGTCTGTAGCCCAAGAAGGTGGGGACACAAGACTGTCCCCCGTGCCCCCCGCATCCCCCGCGAGGCCGAGCGAGCACCAGTGGTGTCTGCGGGGAAGATGAAGGGCTCACGCACAGCCCGCATCTACAGAAGCACAGACTGCAGCCACATGCGCTATGGAACAAACACAAGTGTCCACGCAGGACCCGATGTCTGAATGTCAAGGCCATGCCCGGGCCACAGTGAGAAGGTGCATCCCCCATGCAAGCCACAGAGAGGGGATGGGGGGGTCCATCTGCGATTCTGAGCTCATCGGGCATCACCCCAGAGGGAGAGGGAGAGGGAGAGAGGTAGACAGACGTACAGAGGGAGAGAGAGAGAGAGGGAGGGAGAGACGTCTCTCCCTTCCCTGGGGGTTCTCGAGTGCAGCCAAGGTTGAAAACCACTGCATTTTGGGAGATGGGTCCTCGTGGAAGAGTTAAATAGTCGCTCATGGCATTATCGACACATACTAAAAAGGCCCCAAATCTTGGGGAGTCAGGGAGGGGAGTGTCGGCTGCCTCGTAAACGAGGAGAGATTGGGCATCAGAGGAGGTGCCTGTGCAGCCTGCGCCCAGGGCCCCGCAGACTTCATCTCCCAGCGGTGGTCCTGGGCTGGAAGTCAGCGGGGAGGTCAGGCTGTCCAAGCATCAACGTTGACTTCAGGGCTGATCTAAAAGGCGCCTGGGGTTTGTTGAAGCAGAAAAAAGAGCAGTAGGGAGAGGATGGGAGTGGGAGGGGGAGGGAGCCCCCCTCCTCAGCACTTCTACCGCTCTCCCTCTCTCTCTCTCTCTCTCCGTTTCTCCCTCTCTCCCTCTACCTCGCTGCCTCTCACTCTCCCTCTCCCTCCATCTCTCCCTCTGCCTCTCTCCCTCCCTCTCTCCCTGTCCCTCTTTCCCTGTCCCTCTCTCTCTCTCCCTCTTTCCCTCCCCCTCTCCCTCTCCCCCTTTCCCTCTCCGTCTCCCCTTCTCCCTCTCTCCCTTCCTCTCTCCCTGTCCCTGTTTCCCTGTTCCGCACGCTCTGGCTCTACCTCTTTCCCTCTCCCTCTCCCTCCACCTCCTTCCCTCTCTGGAGAGGGAAGGAGGTGGAGGGAGAGGGAGAGAGAGATGGAGAGGGAGGGGGGAGAGGGAGAGAGAGATGGAGAGGGAGGGGGGAGAGGGAGAGAGAGGGTGGAGAGGGAGAGAGTGATGGAGGGAGCGAAAGATGTCTCTCCCTCCCTCCCTCTCTCCCTCCCTCTCTCCCTCCCTCTCTCGCTCTCCCTCCCTCCTTCTCCTCCCTCTCCCTCTGGCTCCAACTCTCCTCCCTCCATCTCTCCCTCTCCCGCACTCCCTCCCAGAGAGGCAGAGATAAGGCAGAGGGAGAGAGGAAGAGGGAGAGATGGAGGGAGAGGGAGAGGGAGGGAGAGGGAGAGAGGGAGAGGGAGAGAGAGAGGGAGAGGGAACTAGGTCTCTTCCTCCCTCCCTCTCCCTCTCTCCTCCTTCTCTCCCTCTCTCCCTCTCCCTCTCTCTCTCCCTGTCCCTGTTTCCCTGTTCCGGTCTCCCTGTGCCTCTCTCCCTCTCCCTTGTCTCTGCCTCTCCCTCCATCTCTCCCTCTCTGAGAGGGAGTGAGGGCGAGGGAGAGATGGAGGGAGAGGGAGTGAGGGCGAGGGAGAGATGGAGGGAGAGGGAGGAAGAGGGAGAGAGGAAGGGAAAGGGCGAGGGAAGGAGAGGGGGAGACGGAGGAGAGAGGGAGAGGGAGGGAAGAAGAGACCATTTTCCCTCTCCCGCTCTCCCTCTCTATCTCTCTCTCCCTCTGTCCCTCTCTCTCTTCTTCTCTCCCTCTTCCTCCATCTCTCCGTCTCCCTCTCTCCCTCTCCCTCCATCTCTCCCTTTCTGGGAAAGAGTGAGGGAGATGGAGACATGGAGGGAGAGGGAGGAGAAGGAGAGAGGGAGGAAGAGAGGTGTAGAGGGAGAGAGGGAGAGACGTCTTCGCTCCCTCCCTCTATCCCTCTCTCCCTTTCCCCCCTCTCTCTCCCTCTCCCCCTCCCTCTCCTGCTCTCCCTCTCCCTCTTTCCCTCTCCCTCCACCTCCTTCCCTCTCTGGAGAGGGAAGGAGGTGGAGGGAGAGGGAGAGCGGAACAGGGAAACAGGGACAGGGAGAGAGGGAGGGAGAGGGAGGGAGGAAGAGACCTCTTTCCATCTCCCTCTCCCCCCCCCTCTCCTCTCCATATCTCTCTCCCTCTCTTCCTCTCCCTCCCTCTCCCTCTCCCTCCATCTCCCCCTCTCCCTCTCTCCCTCTCCCTTGTCTCTGCCTCTCTATCTCTCCCTCTCTGGGAGGGAGTGAGGGAGATGGAGAGGTGGAGGGAGCGGGCGATCTGGAGGGAGGGAGAGGGTGAGAGGGAGGGAGGGAGAGAGGGATAGAGGGAGGGAGCGAGAGAGGGATAGAGGGAGGGAGGGAGAGAGGGATAGAGGGAGGGAGCGAGAGGGATGGAGGGAGCTAGAGGGATAGAGGGAGGGAGGGAGAGAGGGATAGAGGGAGGGAGGGAGGGAAAGAGGGAGGGAGGGAGGGAAAGAGGGAGGGAGGGAGGGAGAGACGGTCTTTCGCTCCCTCCCTCTCTCCCTCTCTCCCTCTCACCCCTATCTCTCCCTCTCCCCCCTCCCTCTCCTGCTCTCTCTCCCTGTCCCTCCACCTCCTTCCCTCTCCGGAGAGGGAAGGAGGTGGAGGGACAGGGAGAGGGAAAGAGGTAGAGGGAGAGCGTGCGGAACAGGGAAACAGGGACAGGGAGACAGGAAGGAAGAGAGGGAGAGGGAAGAGGGACGGGGGAGGCGGGAAGAGGGAGGGGGGAGGAGGGAGAGAGACGGGGGAGAGCGTGGAGGTAGGGGGAGGGGAGAGGGAGAGGGATGGGGGAGAGCAAGGGGGAGACGGAGGTGGAGAGGGAGTTGGGAGAGGGACGGGGAGAGGGACGGGGAGGGGGGAGAGGGAGGGGGGAGGGAGAGAGGGAAAGAGAGAGACGCAGAGGAAAGAGGGAGAGGGAAGAGAGAGAGGGACAGAGGGAGAGGGAGAGGGAGAGAGGGAGGAGGAGAGGGACGAGAGGAAGCAGGGAGAAAAGAGAGAAAGAACACACCATCTACATTTCTGTCAAATGACACCGGGGATCCTTACACAACCAGGAGAAAATAACACAGCGAGGCTCTTTCTCAGCTGGAACTGGAACTGCAGATGGGGCCAAACACCACCAGGGTGGCCACACATGTCCAGCTGCCGCCCCAGCCCCCTGAGTCTGGTCACCAGGGCTCTGAGTGTTTGCTCCAGGGACCTGGGGTTCACCCTGTCACCCTGGAGGTCGGGCCTAGACAGCATGGCCCCGGGCTGGACACATAGGGGGAAAAGCATCCCCACAGGCCAGCTTGTGCGTGCCGATTCAGCTGCCAGATTCTAGAGGCCCGGGATCACCCTGTGGCCCATGAAAGCCAGGAGCCAGGAGGGTCTTGCATCGGGATTCCTGTCCGTTGGACTGGAACGTTTACGTAAGGAGTCTTGGAAACAGTGGTAACAAGACTGAATTCGAACGAGCTTTAGGATATTATGGACCACTCCGAAGTGTGTGGGTTGCTAAAAACCCTCCCGGCTTCACTCTTGTTGAAAATGAAGATCCCCGAGATGCAGCGGATGCTGTCTGAGAAGTAGACGGGAGAACACTCTGTGGCTGCCGAGTAAGAGTGGACCTGTCGAATGGGGAAGGGAGAAGTCGAAATCGTGGCCGCCTCCTTCTTGGGGTCGTCGCCCTCGAGATGATTATCGGAGGAGGAGTCCTCCCCCTCACCACAGATCTCCAAGACGGAGAAGCTTCTCCCGCAGCCGGAGCAGGTCCCTTTAGTAGATATAGGAGAAGAGAGAGATCACTGTCCCGGGAGAGAAATCGCAAGCCGTCCCGATCTTTCTCTAGGTCTCCTAGCCGATCCAGGTCAAATGAAAGGAAATAGCAGACCACTTTGCAAGAGGAGTGGTGCACAGGAAATACCTTCATTTGACAGGAGTATGTACAGAAAATTCAAGTTTCGTTTGAGACTTCCGAAGCTTGATGCACTTTTTAAATGTTTTAGCTGTTCCCGTTTGTTTGTCTCTTGGGACAGTGACACATAAAGGTGTCATTCTCTGTGGTTTGAAATGGGTCATATGAGGCATGTAATATGAAGAATTGTTTCTTTACAATGTTCTCTTAAGCAGAATTGAATTTGCTTTGAATTTTTGGTCTTGCCTAGACTGATAATAAAACTCTAACTCCTGCCCACCTAAAGTGTGATGTTTATCATTATGGAAACAACACTGGCAAACATTGAAAAGACTTTCTGTAGCTGGGATGTGGTATGCAGCTGTAGTCAAGCAAGCAGTCTTTAAAAGGTACTGTGAACACAAGCCAGCAGGGAGAAATGAAAGCCGCACCCTTACCCTAGATTAGAGGTTTAAGAATTCCACTAGTCTTCACACTGGACAAGAGGTTGTCCAGTGAGTTTAGCATCTAAGAAGTTTCAAGGAAGTTAGTTTACCTTTGAGTTAGGTCGTAAGTCCCCTCTGTGATTGGTGTACATGAATACATAGCTATTTGTAAAGTTTTTTGGAAGTTGAGATTATCAAGACACCAGTGTCCTGCCAGATTAAGAGTATATTGTAGAGCTGAACTTTGAGTTACTGTGCAATTTTTTTTTCATGCTGTCATTTGTAATATGTTTTGTGAGACTCCTTGGGATTAAAGTTTTGGTTCCAAACGGAACAAAGAAAACAAAAAAAGGATCCACCTGCCAATGCAGGGGACCCGGGTTCGAGCCCTGGTCCGGGAAGATCCCATGTGCCGCAGATCAACTAAGCCCGTGGGCCACAACTATTGAGCCTGCGCTCTAGATCCTGGGAGCCACAACTACTGAGCCCCCATGCCACAACTACAGAAGCCCGCACATCTAGAGTCCGTGCTCCGAAACAAAAGAAGCCACTGTAATGAGAAGCACATGCCCGCAACAAAGAGGAGCCCCTGCTCGCCGCAACTAGAGAAAGCCCGTGTGCAGCAATGAAGACCCAACGCAGCAAAAAAAAAAAAAAAAAAAAAAAGACGCTACTGGCCAGGTGATCAAGGGTAAAATTGTTTGTCACAAGTCCCGTTGATGGTGTGTATCCTTGATGTGTGTATCCTTGATGGTGTGTATCCTTGATGATGTGACCTGAGGAGAATGACATTTTTATCTCTGTCTGGATCTTCCGCCCCAAACCCCATAACTCCAGCCCAACCATAAGAAAAACATCAGAAAACCAACAGACAAACAAATTGAGGGACAAAATACCTGACCAGTCCTCCTCAAAACTTTCAAGGTATCAAAACCCAGGGACGTCTGAGAAATGTCACAGCCCAGAGGAGACTGGGACAGAAAAAGGGTGTTAGGGGAAAGCTAGGGAAATTCTAATAAAGTGTGGACTTCAGTTAATAATAACGTATCCATCTCGGTTCCTTAGTTGGATAAGCATGTCGTACTAAAGAACTAACGTGTTGGAAATAGGGGTACTGGGTCGGGGGTCCACAGCACTCTGTACACTCTGTACAGATCTTTGCAACTTTTTTGTAACTCTAAGCTATTCTAAAATTAAGCAACTACTAAACAGAGATAAGAATGTTATTTCCCTGATTTGAACATGGCTGAGTTTGTTTTCATGGTCACATTTGTGCTATCTGGATGTGTCTTGGAATCAGTAGCAAAGGAGAGTTGCCAGCCCCTGGGAAGATGCGGCTGGTTTGCAGGTGGCTTGCTCTGGAGCTGAAGACCAGGGTGGGAAGTCTGCAGCCTCGGGCTGCACTTACAACCATGGGAGGGGATGGGCCAGCTCAGTTAGGGATGGAACCTATAAATAAAACTTTTTCTTTTCCATTATGGCTTATCACAGGATATTGAATATAGTTCCCTGTGCTAGACAGTAGGACCTTGTAGCTTATCCATCCTATATTTAATAGTTTGCGTCTGCTAACCCCAAACTCCCAATCCAACCCTCCCTCACTCTTTCTCCCCCTTGGCAACCACAAGTCTGTTCTCTATGTCTGTGAGTCTGTTTTTGTTTCGTAGACAAGTTCATTTGTGTCGTATTTTAGATTTCACATATAAGAGAGATCATATATGTGTCTTTCTCTTCTGACTTACTTCACTTAGTATGATAATCTCTAGGTCCATCCACGACGTTGCTGCAAATAGCATTATTTCATTCTTTTTATGGCTGAATATATTCCATTGTATATATGTACCACATCTTCTTTATCCACTCACCCATCAGTGGACATTTAGGCAGCTTCCACATCTTGCCTATTATAAATAGTGATGCAATGAACACTGGGGTACATGTATCTTTTCTTTCTTTTTCTTTCTTTTTTTCTTTCTTTTTTCTTTCTTTTTCTTTCTTTCTTTCTTTCTTTTTCTTTCTTTCTTTCTCTCTCTCTTTCTTTATTTTTTTGTTACACAGCATGTGGGATCTTAGTTCCCTGGCCAGAGATGGAACCCATGCTCCCTGCACTGGAAGCACAGAGTCTTAACCACTAGACCACCAGGGAAATCCCAGGGGTGTATGTATATTTTTGAATTAGAGTTTTCTCCAGATCTATGCCCAGGAGTGGAATTGCGGGACCCTATGGCAGCTGTATCTGTTCTCTGCACGTCTCACATCAACCACGTGCACTCCAATCCTTGCTCTCAACGTCATCTTCGGGGAACACAACCTGCGACAGGGACCTTGACAAGAAGAAATGGCTCAGGGAAAAGCTAGCTGCACAGGGAGGAGATAGAGGCCATCGACCCTGGGGTGTGGCGGGGAGAGTGGGCACAGAGATTGGTCATTTCGTCCCTGATACTCAGCCCTCCTGGCTGCCCCACTCTAGGTCACCTCGGGATACAGAGGTGACCCGGTTAGAGTCCCAGCCTGTGCAGGAATCTCGGGGCACAAGCGGGTCTGAATAATATTAGTGCAGGGTCTCCCCCATGGCACTGGGGTTATTTGGGGCGGGTCATTCTCTGCTGGGGGCCCCTCTTGGGCACTGTGTGGGGTTCAGCAGCATCCCTGTCCCCACCCATTTGATTCCAGGGTCCCCTCCCCCCCAGTTGTGACAACCACAGATTTTCCCCAGACATCACTGAAGAACTGGGGGAGGCGGAAGCAGGATGGCCCTGGGTGAGGACAGCTGTGTTGAAGCAAGCAGCCTGGCTTAGGGCAAGGTCTGCCCCAATCCCGTCAGAGCCTGCATTTAGAACTGCCCCTTCCCTCTCCCACCTCCCATGCCCTGCAGTGGTCTCCGAGACATCATCCCCATGTAAGAAATCACACCTTCTCAGTTTACTGTCCCCAGCACCTAGAAGAGTGTCTGCTATGTAGTAGATGCTTCATAAATACTTGCTGAATAAAGGAGTTGAATAAAGGGATGAGTGGATGAATGAATGAAGGTTACCATGGAAGGAGGGGGGAGATTCCCTTTCTGGCTCTCGGGGATTGGGATATCAAGTGAAAGATCCATCCTAAATAGGCTGACCAGCCTTCTGGGTTCCCCAGAAATGAGGGTTTCCCCATAGTTCCAGCGCTCAAACCTGAGCGGTCCTGGGCAAAGTGGGGGCGGGTGTTGGTCACCCTGTGTAAACACAGTAACAATTCCAACTGCAATAGCAATGGCCAAGGACCTCTACGGTCTTACTGACCAGGCACAGTTCTTCACCTGGCGGGGAAGGGTGGGCCAGGATTGGAATTCCGGTGATCCAGGGTGGGCGGGTGAGGGCACACCCCGGGCTTGTGTAGGGGAGTCCAGGAAGGTTCTGGAGGAAGTGACAGTGACACAGGAGGGAGGGAGGAGTCTAAGGAAGAACGTCCCACACGACAACGTGTGCCAATGGCCCTGGGCCCAAGGTCACACCTGACCAGGGCTTGCTTGTTTTCTTTTTTTCTAATTTACTTTTCCCCACATGGATATGCAATTGTCCTAATGCCATTTATTGAAAACTCCTTAATTTCCTCACTTTCTGTCATATCAAGTTCTCATCTATCTGTTTCTGGACCTTTATTCTCTACCATAGAGCTATACGTCCCATCCTTGCACCACTAGGGCTGTTTCATCACTATAACTTTAGTTTTTACTCATTTATTTCTTTGGCCGTGCTGGGCGGCATGTGGGATCTTATTTCCCTGACCAGGCTTTGAACCCGCACCCCTTGCAGTGGAAGCTCGGAGTCTTAATCGCTGGACCTCCAGGGAAGTCCCCAGGGCTTGCTTTGACATCCATCGAATGGTGGCGGGTGGGCACGGGGAGCAGCTGTCTGTGAGCCACCCTGTGTAGAAATGCAGGGTGGAGGGCAGGACAGCTGGAGCGGGAGGGGAAAAGGCGGAGGAGGGAGGGAGGGAGGGATGGCGGGCGGGCGAGAGACAGACAGAGAGTTTCCGGAGACAATAGCTCTGGCCGTGTCCTAGGGCATGAAAGCTGAAAATAGCTCCTAGTGCCGGGAGCCCTGGAGCCGGAGCCTGGGAGCCATTGTGACTGGCACTCCTCCCTGGTGTGTGTGTGTGTGCGGGGGCGGGGGGCTCTGGACTTCTCAGGCTGGGAATGGGGTGCACGGAGCAAGGACGGAGCAGGGACGGAGCAGGGACCCTTCTCTCTGGGACCTCGCAGGCCATCCTTAGCTCACAAAGCTGAGCCACTCCCGGCCCTACGAGGGGGGGGCTTATCCTCCCTGTCCCCTGGATCACACCCCCTCACACACGACTTCCCCTTGTGTGCTCCCAGCAACCAAGAGAATCTGTTTTTAAAAGATTTGGGGGAGGGGGGTAAACATACAAACAAGAGCAGAATGGATACTTTTTCCGAATGGGAATGGCTCTGTGTAACCCCTTCCCCAGGGTAACCAGAGTCCTGACCTCTAACACCCTTGACGAGTCAGCCTTGGTCTGGGCTTGCAGACCCACGGAAGCTTCCTCATCCCCTCCTTCAGACCCCGTCTCTCCCTCGGCGTCTTTGTGAGAGGCACCCGGGGAAGTGGGACTGCTAGGCTGTACTGCTGCTAGAACTGCACCTGGGCTCCACCAGGCTCCAGCCCCCCGCCCTGTGCACCTCTCTGTCCCTGAGGCACCTCAACTGGTAGGAGCGGCATCACCTTCCCTCCCGGGACTTGTGACACTTAAGGGAGACACAGAAAGGACAAGCGTTTGGCTCCCTGGCTGGCAAAGAGCAGGTGCTCAATTGTCATAAGTGGCCGTATCAGTGAGGGTTCTCCAGACAAACAGAATCCATAGGGTGTGTGTGTATATACACACACACGTACATATGTACACGCATACAAAAATATACAGCTGTGTATATATGCAGTACGCATACAGACATATACACATATAGTATATACAATACGCAAATACATATATACACACATATATATAAAATGCATAGTTTGTATATATACAGTATGTATACACACATATACACGTAATATATACAATAGACACATACAGATACACTATACATACACACATATGAAATGCATCGTTTGTGTATATACAGTATGTACACATACGTATAACATATGCAATGTACACACCTAGGTACGTCTATATCATACATATATACACACATAGAAAGATATTTAGGTGTGTATATATACAGTATACATACATACACATATAATATATGCAATACATACACGTACATACATATAGACACGCATATACACCTACATAGAAAAGCATGTAGAATAAAAATATATATGTACTGCATATATAAATTCCTTGTATTCGTTCCTCCTTTACGCAAAGTGGACCAATTTCAGTGTTAATCTCTTCTGAAAAATACCTTCCCGGCCACATCTGGAATAATGTTTGTGGTTGCCGGGGCCCCACGCAGTGCGCACATGAGATTAACCATCCCCGTGGCGATGATGACACTTTATTTTCTCCCTTGACCATTGTCACTACTATTCCAATTAAAATGGCAGTGCTATGAGGGCAGGGCATTTCCTTTTTGGCCAGTACTGAGCGTCCGCGGTCTGGTGCCTAGCATAGGCTAAATACACGGCAATTTTGTGAACAGAAGCCGGGATTCCAGCTGTCATATTTAATAGGAATTATAGTCTTATTATTGGGGGGGAGGGGTTGTGTCACGGTACGTCGAGGTCGGGAGTCGAACTCGCCACCACTGGCCCTGAGAGGTTTTGCCGGGTCCCCACTTCGGGCCGGTGGGTGTGGCCAGGGGCAGCCGATGACGTGCGTATGTGCGTGCGTACGTGCGTGCGTGCGTGGGAGCGTGCGTGCGTGAGAGCGTGCGAGTCCACGGGGCGGGCCGCGCGCGCCGGGAGTGTTTCAGCCCGGCCCCCGGCTCATTGTGGTCGCCTCACGCCGGCCCGAGTTCGCAGCAGCGCTGGAGGCCCCGGGCCTGTGAGCACAAAGAGGGAGCCGGGGGCCGGACGGGAGCGCTGTGGCGGCAGCTGAGGCCCAGACCAGGCCCCCCTCAGCCTCCCGCCTGCCCGTCTGCCCCGCCCCCGCCGGCGGCGCCGCGCCCCTCCCCCAACCGCCAGACTAGCGCGGTGCGGGGCCCGCGCGCGAAGACATGGGGGAGAAGCTGGAGCTGAGGCTGGAGTCGCTCTTGGGGACCGAGCCCGCCGTCTGCCCGTGGCCGCTGCCGGTCTACGTAAGTGCCACCCGTCCCCTCCTCCCGGACCCCCGCTCCTGTTCCCCCACGGCGCGCGCTGAGCCCACCGAGAAACGGAGCGACTCGAGTCGCCAGACCCTCTTTGGAGCCCCCCTTCCCGCCCCGCCGTGGTTCTCCGCGGCAGTTTCCAGCCCCCGCGCGCAGGGTGGGCAGAGGGGAGCCGGCGCCGGCCGGGGGCGCCGACTCGGCCGCGGGGACCCCGCGCTTCCGAGGGGCGCCTGAGCCGGTCTGCGGTTGGCTCTGCAGGGCTGGGGACCCCGGTCCCCCCGGGCCTGGACTGCCGGCGGGCTTGCCCTTCTGTACTTTAGGATCTGACACGTAGGGTTTCTTTTTCCTGGTAGTTTATTCTTAGCTCTGTCAACGTACTTAGTTTTTAAAATTTGTTTTTATTTTTCAGGGCACCCTTTCCTCCCTCTCTCCAGTTTTTTTGTGTTTCTCTTTTGTTTTGTTTTAGTTAGGCATTTTGTCCCTCTGATCTTGAGTGGGTGGGCTGGCAGGACACTTGGAGAGGAGGCGTTCTGTCCCCTGATCTTGAGTGGCCTTTGGAAAATGACGGGCCAGACGGAAATTAAATTTAATTGATATATAATATTGTATCCGTCCAAGGTGTACAATGTGATGATTAATATATATATAGTGTGTGTGAAATGATTACCACAATAAGTTTAGTTAACCTTAATTCACATAATTACAAATGTTATCTTTGTGATGAGAACTTTCAAGATCTACTCTCTTAGCAACTTTCAAACATAAAATACGGTATTGTTAACCGTAGTGACCGAGCTGTACATTACATCACCATTACTCACTTGTCTTATAACTAGAAGTTTTTACCTTTTGATCATCTTCCCTCATTTTCGTCACCTCCAACCCCCAGCTCTGGCAACCGTCATTCCATTCTTTCTATCATGAGTTCAGTATTTTAGATTTCACATATGAGATCATAAAGTATTTATCTTTCTCTGTCTGACATTTCATTTAGCATAATGCCCCCCAAACCCACCCATGTGGTCACAAATAGCCAGATTTCCTTCTTTATCATGGCTGACTAATAGTAGGTTGTATGCACCCCCATTTTCTTCATCCATTCATCCACAAGAAAACACTGAGGTTGTTTCCATGTCTTGGCTACTGTATTGGGTTGGCCAGAAAGTTCATACAGTTAATGAATACACTGTTCAGTCAAACTTGGTGAAAATGAGTCTTTTATTTTTACTTAAAATAAATCTTTGACAAAGCCAGCTAGGCATCCCTTTGAGTAACGACTTATATCACATTGAAATATTTTAAACATATGAACAGTAATAGCTGAAATGACAAATGTTACTAATATTGACACAATTTATCAAGGAGAATAGGTTAGAATATGTTAAAATGCAGGTGGACAGTGAAAGAACAACTATAACTTTTAACTAAATATTGTCTTGATATTTAGACCATTGGTTAAAATCATGATAACAGGTTTCATCCGTTTCAAGAAAGCAGAATATTTGCAGATCACTTAACATTTACTAGGTATGTTCTCAGCCTGGAAGGATATATTTCACTTACATGTGTCATTTAATTTAACCACATCCCTCTGTAATAGATAGTGGTATCCCTATTTGCAGATAGGAGACAGGCTCAGAAAGATTAAGAATGTTACCTAATTCTAGTAAGTAGCCAAACCTAAACTGATCTAATTCCAGGGCAAAGCTCTTTCTGGCACATCAGTGTGGGTCTTTATCTCTTTGAGAATTGTTGAACATTAAAAGCCTTCTTCCAGGTAAATGCATAAAGAAACAACATGAGCAATGATATAACAATACAAGTCTCACTAAATAATTGGTGTGTTTGGCCTTGCTTTTGCTGATAGATCTTTTGCAAAATTGCTTTTCTCTGAGATATTTAAAGTGGACTTTAACTATTTTCTTGGAAGGCTTTCCTAAATTATACCTATCAGAAAGCTGCTTTGCTTTAAGGCCGAAGAAAAATGAAAGCTTACTTAACTACACTTAGGTGCCAGGGTCATACTATGAGCTCTACACCTGCCAGGATTCACGCTAAGATAGATAGGGTGGCTCAGCAAACTGTCCATAGTCCTGTGATTTCTTTCTGATATTCTGAAGTAGAAATAATTTAATAACTGTTCACAAAAGAGAGAAACACTGTTTCTTGGTCCTCAATATCATACTGCTGTAGGCTAATTCTTTCTCTCTTCTGTTGCCCCTTAGTATAGAGAGTGTGTTTTGGGGACCCTCCTTCACGATCTTCTCCATTCCAAGAGCATCTTACATAAATCCAGGACTTCTCAAGCAGCCAGTTTTGCCAGATGGTCTTAGGGTTGGTTGTACCCATATATGTATAATCTGAACTTCTCAAGTAAGGTCCTTAGAGAGCATAATGGCTAAGAGAATTGGTGCTGATACCAGACCTGAGTCCAAATACTGCCTATGCCCCTAACTAGCTGTGTAACCTTGGAGAAGTAACTTAAGCCCCTTAAAGGGATTAGATTTCTCACCTGGAAACTGGAATAATAAATGCATCTACCTCATATGGTTACGGTGTAAATTGATGTAACTTGAGATGGTGCGTGTTAAGCATTAGCACAGTGCCTGTCTCTTGTTAGTAATACCTGCTTTTCTTATTAATTATTCTCTTTATATTCCCAGTTCCAGCTGGGTGCCTAACATATAATAGTTGTTCAGCAAATAGTTACTGGATTGAACCAGCTCTGAAATTGAAGCATTGGGTCAACAGCAAAGTAGTCACCCCACCGTCATTTCTCCCAGAGAAAGGGAGAATAGATGGAAGCCAGCCATCATACTTTCTTTTCTTATTCTAAACTTCCCATCCAGCCCCAGCAATAAAATAATCTTCCTGGACCCTAACAATTTCAAGGATTCTTCAAATCACACTATTTGAAAATAGCTGGGTTGCCCTAATCTAATATGTCCCAGGACCCCAAGGTCACCAAGCTTCTATTAATGAAGTCTAGTTAAGATAAATGATAACAGTTAGTCAACCAACTGCTTATGAGCTCATTGGGCTTTTTAAAATTTACTATCTGCGCTTCATAGAGACACAGGTATTTTGCTTTTGTAGGACATTCAACAGTCAAAGTAGTCTTTTAAAAAGCACAAATCAGACGCTATTATTGCACTGCTTCTAACCTCTAAAGGCTATCTATTGTAAAGAGATGAAATTTTCAACTACTTAGCCAGGCTCACAGGGACCGTGTGCTCTGGTCACTTACTACATCTTTCCCTGACCTTCATGGGGCTCGAGGCACAGTTGTCCTTTTCAGTCCCTCAGATGCAACAAGCTCTACTTCTTGCTCTCCCAGCTTTAGATGGGCTAATCCATCTACCCAGACCAATTTCCCTCTTATCGTTAAGGTCTCGGTTCAAACGCCACCACTACTATCTTGACCAAAGAGACCTGCCTCCTCAGTGCCTCTCCATCCCTTTGTCCAATCGTATTTCTGTCACTGTACAACATTTATTTACATGTTTACTCTGTCTTCCTCCACCACTGGACATTTGCTTAAGAGCAGGGACTTTGTAATTTTTTGCTTCCAAGGCTTGCAGAGGACACTGGCACGTAGGTGTGTAGGAAATGTGTGTCTAATAAAGAATAAATATGTGAATGAAAAAAAAAACTGAAACACTAACACAAGATTATTCTTCTTTCAAAAGAATAATGAAAAATAATTTCATTCAATAAGAGTCATTCTTAGTTACTGATCCATGACTTAGTAGATCCCATTCAATTTAAAATGTCCCCTTTTTTTCTGATACTTTCATAAGTCATTAATTAAGTGTTGCTCACTTTTAAGGCCAATCTGTGAGACATTATTTAACTTGTCTCCTCTAAAGTTCCAGCATTAACTCAGGCGGGGCTTCACCAAGTACTGATCATGTGACCTTGGCCTCTCATTGCCTCCGTGTTCTCATTTGTAACATGGGTATAATAATCGGCTTATTTCATACGCCTATGAGGAGGAAAACTTCATGTGTGTGTGTGTGTGTGTGTGTGTGTGTGTGTGTGTGTGTCTATATATATGTATTTAAACAGTGTCTTAGAATAGTGTCTGGCACATGATAAGCATTATAGAAGTATTGACTGCTGCTACTAGTACTGTTATTATGAGAACTAACTGTTGAGAATAATCCTTCATATAGTGGTTTATTCCACTGAAGATAAAGGAAACTCATAGAATGTTAGAAATCAGATTAAACACGGAAAGCCAGTAAAATATACCAGGACAGAAGATGATGAGAGTGTGAAAGGATAGAGGAAAAAAAATGGTTTTTGTTTTTCTTTTTCTTTTTTAAAGAAGGAAAGAGCCTAGAAATAGGAGAAAAACTATTCATTGGCTATACTGACATGGAGATCGCTGGTGACCTTCATAAGTAAAATTTCAGGACAGTGGGCAGAGAGATTACGGTGAGGGAAGTCAGATGGATGTAAATTATAGAGTAGATGGGACGTGAGGAAATGGAAACAATATATGATGATAACAATTTTGAAAAGTTCAGACATGAATTGGCTAAAGAAGATATGCAGGGATTAGAGGAGGAGGGAGGCTTTCGTGTTACACGTATAGTTTTTAACATTTTAAGTTGGAGTTACTAGTCTAGAATGAGGTTGAATTTTGGCAAGAATCATTCATAAGGAGTAGATGGGTTGTAGAAAATGCAGTGCTGTGAAGTACTTGAGAAGATGAGAGAAAATGAAATGCTATCTGTAGTGCACGTGGCCTTTGAACTTGAACTCCTGTAGTGCAAGGGAATACAAAGATCAATGCAAATGCTAATGAATTAACGGATTTGGCAGTGGACTATTTACTGACTTCTGTGTTCCTAATGAGTTAGGAAGCGCCTCACCAGCTCAGAGTGAAGGAAGTAGAGAGGATGGAGGAAAATTTGAGGAGGGTAGGGAAAGCTTCTAAGAAAATAGTCCTTAAGGAGAATTAGAAAGAACTTACTGTAAGTCAGAGCAATATTTCCAGTCTTGAAAATCCATTTGAAGTTGGTGTTTATTAATTTATTGGAATACCAATTTTCCCTGCCACATGATGTTTCTCCAGCTACCTGGATATAAGTTACACAGAGGCAGAAAAGAATGAGAGATAACAATCGAGGGAAAATACAATTAGTATTTTTTTTTTTACCTTTTTCCACTTCCCCGCTCCAACTCTGGGGAGCCTTCATGGACATGGCTGCCCTCGCAGCCTGCAGCAGCACGCTGTTATCAAAGAATTCAAAGAAATGGAACATAGGTTTCCAACTTAATAATTCAGCAAAATCAAAAATTGTATATAATGTTTTCTGTTGGCAAAGATTTTTGCAATATAATTCGGTTCCATCTTTTGACAAGTAATTTGGCAATGTCTAGCAAGATAAAAATGTTAATAGCTTTTTACACATTAATTCTAATTCTGGAAGCTTATGCCGATAAATAATTTATAATCCAGAAAATTATTATATAAAGATGCTCATTGTCATGTCATTTGTAATAACAAAACATTGGAAACACCTTTAATTGTTAAGAATAGGAAAACAGTTTAGGAAATTATATCCACTTAGTAGAAAGTGACACAGTTACTATATTATAATTACAAGATGATGGAGCAAAATAAAATAATGCTTAATAAAGAAAGAATGAAGAAAGCTGACCTAAAATTGTGTCTTCCTTATGACAGTAATTATGTAAACATATCAATGTTTATTAAAGCTTAAAACCAAGATAAAGTTTTAAAAGCTCTGTACCAGTAATGGGGATTTTATGTTCGTTTCAAAATATTTTTTGACACAACTCTTAGAATTTTGTTTTGTCTACTCCTTTTCTTAAGAATTTCTGATTATTACCTCACTTTTCATTTCATAGTTTCAAATAAAGCCAGCAATTTTATCATCAGAGAAGATTAGACTTATTGGACAGTTCATAATTCCAAGTTATTTGGTATAAAAAGACCATATACACTTGTAGGTGCTTTCAAAATAAAATTTCGAGAAGTTTTTTTTTTTTTGCTTAGTCTTTCCTAGTATGGAGATGAAGCAAACTACCTAAAATTGCTAGCCATTCTTTTTTCATTTTTCTCATTTTATTGATTTATCTTGCCCTTCACAGAAATGATAAGAAATGAGTCTGCAGTTGCATCTGCCAATTTCTTAAATCCTCTATTATCCACATTATGAAATCATACTAGTATGAATGCTTCCAGTATTTTCAGAACTCTTTAGGTAGTATACTTTAGCATTCTGTATGAAGTATCTTATGTAAGTGTAAAATTTAGACTCAACTTCTGGAAGCTTTTGATTTCTTAGTTCAAAAGTGAGAGATCCTTAGTTCAGCCATATGATTAACAATTACTTGTATAGTAAGAAGCTCCTAAATTATTGTTTTATGGGTACCTGGCAGTTTTCTTGCCATTTCTCAGAAGTTCTCTATTAAACACATTCTCTCTCTTTCTCTCTCTCTATCTCTCTGTCTCTCTCTGTCTCTCTCTGTCTCTCTCTCTCTCTCACACACACACACACACACACACACACACATTGTGATTAAAAGCACAGATTTTGGCATTATGAAATCTAAGGTTCAATTTCCAGTTGTGTAGTTTCTGGGCCACTTGACTTTAGGCAAGTAACCTAATGTCTCTGAACCTTGTTATTTTCATCTGTAAAATAGAAATTACAATTATATCAGACAATCCTCAAAACATCCGTAATGATTTTAGAGTTTCAGAGTCAGGTAAAAGCAGGCACTCAGTAAATGGCTAGTGCTTTTATTACTTTATTATTATTTAGGTCTTGGTTTTCCTTGAGTGTGTGAGTCCCCATAATGAAATGTAATTTCCAGTAGATTGAGTAACACCTGTTTTCACCAAAAATTTTAACTGAGTTCATTACTTTCTGTGCAACCCAGATTAGTTTTCTGCCTCCTTTTCTGTGCCGTATGTAGGTGTTCAGTAGATTTATTTAATAAATGTATGAATGCATGAACGCGTAGATGAATTTTTAAATGCTTCTTTTTGAGAAGGTAGAACAAATGTGACACAGTAGAACAGATAAGAAAATAATCCATGGAAAAAATGGCAAAGTCATGTATGTGTCCAGGGCCAGCCTAAGAGGAATTACTTTTTTTTTTTTTTTTTAGGAAAAATGTGTTGAATAGCTTATTTTAATTATTTTTAAAAGTTAAGTACAGGGACTTCCCTGGCGGTCCAGTGGTTAAGACTTCGCCTTCCAATGCAGGGGGGTGTGGGTTCAATCCCTAGTCGGGGAGCTATGGTCCCACATGCCTCGCAGCCAAAAAACCAGAACATAAAACAGAAGCAGTATTGTAACAAATTCAATGAAGACTTTAACAAATGGTCCACATCCAAAAAAAAAGTTAAGTACAAAACTTTGCTGATGATTTACATATTTAGGACCAATAAAATAATGTGAGATTAGCTGTACTAAAACAGAATGTTGAGCTACATTCACATTAAGTGACATTATATAGTCTGAGTTTATGGAAAACTTCTGAGATGGTGAGTGACCTTTGAGCAGAAAAAGACAGAAGGAGAAATGGCCTTTTCTACATTCTATTGTGCCTCTAAGTAAAATGCTTGGTAATCTAGCTACAAAGCTCTATGTCATTGGCCTTAGGCACGTACTGTGATCTACCTTGTGAAGATCAGATTTTGCCATGGAGAGGATTTGTAAAAGTATCACACATTCCAGTACCGTTGGCAACCACAGCTACCAAAAACTCCAATTTAAATTGATGAGCCTAATATCAGATGATAGTATCATTTCCTTGTGGGTGTTCTGGGAAAAGGTGGGTAGGAAATGTATAAAAGTGAATACTTTATTGACTGAAATAACACTTCATCATTTTGAAAACATAAAATACATTAAAGTTGTTATAGCATCATACATGAATATTTCACTGTATTTTAGACCTTGCCTACAAGCAATGTTTTCTGCCCTTTGAAAGAGAACCATGCTTGTGGTATGCATTAATCATAGAAAAGATTAAACACTGAAAAGAAATTCAGCCTTTAAAGACAATTTGCTTTGATTGATTCAGTGGGTTCTCCTAAAAAGTTAATACCCAGAATTATTGCTTGTTAAATTGGAGTTACAAATTCTTTCAGAGTTACTTAGTATTTTCTTTAATATCAGTATCAAGGAAGGCAAAGCAAATTTACATATTTATTAGGAAATACAGGCACATAATCATAAAACAAGAAAACACAACGTTTTTATAGACTTTATTTTTTAGAAGTGTTTTAATTTTACAGAAAAATTGAGAAGATAGTATAAAGTGTTTCCATATACACTATACCCATTTCCCTCTGTGACGATCAACTTATATTAGTATGTTACATTGTTACAATCAGTGAACAAATATTGATACATTATTGTTTACTATAGTCCATACATTAGTCCAGTTCCTTAGTTTTTACCTAATGTCCTTTTTCTATTCCAGGATTTCATCCAAAACATCACATTACATTTAGTTGCCATGTTTCCTTAGGCTCCTCTTGGGTTTGATAGCTTCTCAGATTTTCCTTGCATGACCTTGGCAATTTTGAGTAGTTAGGCTTGTGTAGGATGCCCGCTACTAGAATTTGTTTGATGCATGTTTCATTGATAATATTGGGATTATGTGTTTGGGGGAGGAAGACCACAAGAGTAGAAGGGTTATTTTGTCAGATCACATCAAGTGTACAAAGTATCAATATGCATTATGAATGCTGAGGTCGACCTTGATCACCAGGCTGAGGTAGTGTTTTTCAGGTTTCTCCATTGTAAAATTACTGTTTTCCCTTCTCCATATTGTACTTTTTGGAAGGAAGTCAATATGCTCAGCCCACAACTAAGGAATAGAGAGTTATGCTTAAGATGGAGTACTACATAAACTATTTGGAATTCTTTTGCACTGGAGATTTATCTATTCTCCCGCATTTATTTATGTATCCAATTATTTATTTATATCAGAAGAACTCACGGATTTTTATTTTATACTTTGGGTCATAATCTAATTCTACGTTAGTTACTTTGTTCCTCAAATTGCTCTAGTCCTGACCCTTGTGAACTCTTTTCAGTTCAGTGGCTCGTGTGCCACTCTGAGGTATCCCCATCCTATATATTTTTTTGGAACTTCCTTACTTTCTGACACTATAAGATGGCCTTGTATATAAATCTTGTATATTTACTGCCCCAGTCCTAGAATCAGCTATTTCTTCAAGGATAACTAGGTCTTTTTAGTGGAGAACAGCATTAGACAGCAGGATCTGGGTGTGGGGTGTGCTAATTGCTGCCCGGATGTCATTGCTTCTAGATCTTCTCAGCTGACAGAGCAAAGAGATAACATGTGTGTACATTCCCCACGTATATGGACATATCTATAAGTATCTCTCTACATAACCATGTGTGTTAAGGTAATATGAAGCAATATTAAGCTAAGCATGAATGTATATTGATGTTTCCAACTTTAATCTGTTACCACATAGATCATCTTAGCCTCATCTCTTGCTTATCTTTAAATTTCAACTGCGGCAAAACACTTGACTTTTAGAAGTATGAAAATCAAATTGTAGCTACTTTGGGAAGCCACATCATCTAGCAGAAGAATTCTTAAAGGGCAAGGTGTATATCATCAAATTTTAATTTACAGTCAGCAGTACTTTGTAACATCCATAGGCCTCCAGACCTCTGCTTCCAAGAAGAGGAAGTAGCCCATTTCTCCCAGGTTCTTCCACTTAAAACTAAAACCCTGAACATAACAACAGACAAACATAGGAAGACACTGAAAGGTGGAAATGAGAAGGCAGACTTAACTAGGGACTTTGGGACTTGAGGAATAACATGGTGATGAGTCCCCTGTGTTTCCTGTTGCTTCCCATACATCCTGGAGAGGGTATTACAGGAACCCCCAATCAATAACCACCAACAGAACAACAGACAAAAAAGCTTCAAAAAAGAAAACACAAAACCCCCGTTCCCCCTAGCCAAGGTATGAGGAAAGGGGTTGTCAAAGACAGAAAACCATTTGGGCGATAATATACACACTACTCGAGCCAAGTGCCAGTGGAATATTGCACCCATCCCCTATGTCCTGTGGTTTCAGTTGGGCCAAGCTAGGATTTGATCTTCCACACCACCCCACTCCTGCCCTCCAGAAGAGGCAGCGCTCTGATTCGCCACCAGGGCTGTTTCAGTGTGGTGCAGTGGGGAGCTGAGCCTCCACCCCTTTGCATTAGCAAAGAGACTTTCAAAGGTGGTGCCTGACAGGCTAGTTAACACTGGGCTGCCCTCACACAGTCGTGGGGTCCAATGGTGGGACCTAGCCTCCGTCTCTCCCTGACATCGATAAGAATAGGATGTTACAGGTTGGAGGGAGTAGGCACCCCACTAACCCCCAACACATGGTGTCAGTGAGACCCAATGGGGTGCTGAATCCCCATAACCGTCCTGAGGCAGTAAGACAGAATGAGATGGCACAAGCAGGGCTAGTTGGCAGTTCTCTTCCTCTTACCCTGGTGTCAGTGGGGCCAGCAGGTAGCTGACCCTCTACCCACACCCGGCATCAACAAGAAGGAATGAAGTGGGAGGAAGGACAGCAAACACAGCAAACACTTCACCTCTCCCCTCCCCTGGTGTCAAGAAATCTACTGGGGAGATGAACTTCCACTCCTACTAAAAGGCAACAGAATGATATTAATGTTCCCACTTTTGGGGGGAAGGTGTCAGAAGGGCCAGTAGGATAGCTGAACTTCTACTTGATCTGTCTGCAGTGAGAGAATGTAAGTGCCCACTTTTGCTGGGGTTTTGACAGTAGGGCCCAGTGGAAATCTGTACGTAACCCCCCAGTCCTCATACTCCACCTCCAATAGGATGACTTCCTTCTAAAAAGTAATAATAAAATTAAATGGGATACAGAGTCATATAATAACTCACAATGTTTAGAATCCAATTGAAAAATACTCATGGCACCAAGAAGCAGGAAATCACAGAATAAATGAGAAAAGACAATAGACCTACACCAGCACTGAGATAAAACATCTATTGAAATTATCAGACAGGGGTTTTAAATAAGCTGTCACATAAATGCTTCAATTAGCAATTATGTGTTCCTTGACGGAAATGGGAAAAATAGAAAATGTGAACAAAGAACTAGAAGTTATAAGAATAAAAACAAATGAGAACAGTAGAACTGAAAAATACAACAATCAAAAAACTTTGCTCAAGAGTAGAGTGGAGATTACAAAGCACAGAATCATGAACTTAGAAGAGATCAATACAATGTACCACATGTACAGAGAAAAATAGGCTGAGGGGTAGAGATGGGAGAAAGAACAGGATCTCAAGAACCTGTAAACAGTAACAAAAGCACTAACATTCATATCATCAAGGTTCCAGAATGAAAACAGAGAGCACGTAGGACTGACAAAGTATTCAGAGAAATAATGACTGAAACGTTCCCAATTTTTTAGAAGACATAAGCACACATCCAAGGATCTGAGCAAATCCAAAGAGGAAAAACACAAAGGTATCCTTGTCAAGACGCGTCATAATTAAACTTCTGAAAAGTAGAGACAAAACAAATCTCGAAAGTGGACAGGCAGAAACGATGCATCACTTATTGAGAAACCAATTCCAATGACAGCATATTTCTTGTCTAAAATTATGGAGTCAGAAGCATTGACATAACATTTTTCAAGTAGTAAAAGAAAAGAACTCTCAGCCACAAATTCACACTTTTTATATCCACTTTCTTGTTTGACTTATATTAATGGACTACCAACTCATCTTTCTATATCCGGGCCTGCCATCAGACTTCTCCAAAAATCTAGTCACAGTATTTCCAGAGTGATCTTTCTGAAAAAGAAACAAATTTTTCTTATAAAAGTACCTGATTGTGTTATGAAACTTTTCTCTCTTCTAAGTTACCAGGTAAAATCCTTCAATGGATTCCCATCTTTCTTGGAGGAAAATCTCACATCCAAACTCTCTTTGTCCTTTTGGGCTGCTGTAAGATTATACTGCAGGTTGGGTGGCTCATAAACACCAGGAATTTTTTTTCTCACGGCTCCGGAGGCTGCGAGTTCAAGAATAGGTTGCCAGTATGGTCAGATGAGGGCCCTCTTCTGAATCACAGACTTCTCATTGTATCCTCACATGGCAGAAGAGCTTAGGGAGCTCTGTGGGGTCTCTTTTATAAGAGCACTAATACCATAATCATTTCCCAAAGGCCCCACCTACTAATACTATCAGCTACGGAAATTAAGATTTCAACGTATGAATTTGGAGGGGAACACAAAGACTAGACCATAGCACTTACTATACATACATGGACCATGCATGATCTGGCTTCTACGCCCCTCTCCATTGTTTTCTTTTCCTACACGCCAGTGAGCATTTCTCTTTTTTTTTTTTTTTTTTCTTTTTTTTTGCGGTACGCGGGCCTCTCACTGTTGTGGCCTCTCCCGTTGCGGAGCACAGGCTCCGGACGCGCAGGCTCAGTGTCCATGGCTCACGGGGCCTAGCCGCTCCGCGGCATGTGGGATCTTCCCGGACCGGGACACGAACCCGTGTCCCCTGCATCGGCAGGCGGACTGTCAACCACTGCGCCACCAGGGAAGCCCCAGTGAGCATTTCTTATACTGATTATGAATGGAACTCCTTTCTGGACTGATCCTTAACCATTCATTTTCTGGTAAGTGTGAATTTATCTTCTCTTTTCTTCAAAACTTCACCCTTCCTTCATGTTACATATCCATTTCAATTGCCTTCTACAGGAAGCCCTAATGATATCGCCCATATACTACTGTCCACAGCATGAATTAAGGTCTTACTGTGTCTTCCTATAGCACTCTGTAATACCTTTTACGGTAACTATGGATTTTCTTATTTGAGTGTCACAATACATTGAATTGTAGGTGGCACTATAATGATTTTAGTAACAGTAACACTGGTGCCTAGTTTAACCCATGACATACTTTAGGTGTTCAATATATGTGTGTTGAATGAGTGAATGAATGAATGGTCAATTTGAAATCTTAATCATGTTACTTTTCAAAAATCTGTTAAAAGATACCACAGTTTTCCAGAAGATTAGGGAGTTAGGACCTTAAACTTGATTTAACAGAGGAAATTTTTACTCATACATCCTGCTTAAATACCTCAAAGTAAAACCATAAACCCAGGAATTTAAGGTTATCCATTTGGACTTTCAAGCCAATAATTAATATCTCCTGCCCCGACTGTATTAGATGGTTTCGATGCTCCACTCATATCTCCCCAGCACTCATCATTCCAGTATATGCTGATAGAATCATGCTGCCGCCTGCAATTATCCACCTTAGGGCAGGCCAGAAGTGTACAGGAGTTAATGTATCTGGGTGTAGCTTTCAACCAAGGACAGGGGACTGGAAGATAAGTACTTCAAGTTTCTCACCGATTCTTGGGATAACTCTGAGACATGTTCTGTAGAGTTTCACAGAACTCGTCTGAAGTACTGGCAGCAGTTCCCTGCAGGAGTAATTTATTCGGTAATGCACCTCTGTTGGCTTCCTTCCATGCCTCCATTCTCAATTCCCACTCCACTTCTGAGTTTTCTGGAAGCACCTCCCAGATGAGCAGTTTGCACTCAAATTATTGCCTCAAGGTCTGCTTCTAGGGGAACTGAGTTGATAGCCTCCTAACAACCCAGTGCTCCTTACAGAGCCGTCACTGGTACAAGTACCAAGGCATGGCACATTACGTATCACTCCTCCTAAATCCTTATATTTTCCAATAGATAGGAAAGAGCATTACCTTGAAGAGAAAAAGAGTTCATATGAGGATGGCCAATGGATAAAGGGAAGGAGAGACAGTGCCATTTGCTTTCCATTAATGATAGTGTGAAATGTATGGGCAGATGGTCTAACAGGTGTGACTATAATTTGAGGAGCCTGCTCCCTTGGTTACAGAAGACTGCTATTGTTATTATTATGGAACCACAACCTCATGACTTTATTGTTTCACTTGATGTTACCTTCTCCTTTACCCTTAAATCTTTGTACATCACTGAATTGCAGCCAATAGATTTATTTTCTCCCTATGGCTCCACCACAAAAAGAGACACACATGTGCACACACATACACACACACACACAGAGTTTTGTGTATGCCAGTGCTAGAAAAGACAAGCTCATGGTGCATGTATGCAATGGATATTGTACATTACAGGTCTCTGTGAAATAGTCTTCTGCAGGTTCCTATGTTTATTTTATGAATAATTAACTTTAGTAAAGTTAATTTCCTGAAGATCTTGTTGAAGACTGAAGAAAGGAAGTAAATTGTAAAGAAAAAGACTTCGAAACTTGCCCTTTTCGCCCTCTCTTTGTGTCTTAATGAACAAAGGATAACTGGGCCTTTTTTGAAGCCTTTGCTTGAGTTGAAGACACAAAATGCAACCTGTACTCTTATCATAATATGCTCAGTTTATGAGTACCCAAACTTATAAACCGTGAATTTCCCTAAAGTTATTATACCATCTAGAAGATGTTTGCTTGGACGTTTACTTAAAACCAAACAATTGAGGTCTATGTGTCCAAATAATTTCCTTCTCTCTTGCTGTCTCCATTTCAGTTTCCTGAGTTTCTGGGAAGGCCTGGTTTCCCCAAAGGAAGGATTTCTGGTAGAAGTCTGAAGGTCTGACCCAAGAAGAAAAAATCCAGTACAGCCAATGAATTGAGGACAAGAAGTTTTCCGATCAGGTAGGAACATTTAATCTCATACATTACGATCGCCTTAAGTAAGGTGTGCTGATAGCTGGATATGATTTAACTGCTTGGAAAAAGATGCATATATATTATATGACCTACCCCACAAGGAAGCTGTTCTCAATTCTCTTAGAGGTTGTGGTGTTTATCAGAGAGCGCCTTGGGGGAAAATGAATACAATAACAGTATGATGCTTTTTTTTATTATTAGCTCATTGTTGCCAAGTACACTTGGTGACCTTGGTGCCTGTGGTTTAATCCAGGGGGTTAGACAGGTGGAACAGCACATTAACCCTCTTTAGTATTTTCTCCCAAGACAAATCATTTTTATAGGTTGTCTCCATGGTCTTCTAGTTGCTTATCAAAATTAAGCATCAAGCCTTCTAAGTGTGCAATAGCCCCAGTCAGTGTGAGGAAATCAGCTTGGTTCTTATTGGGTCACAGCTTCTTGGCCTTGGCACAAAGTGACTTCGCATAGGGAGTTAGAAGGAGGAGAACGGGACATGAGAAAGGGGAGTTCTGTGTTCTCATTTACCTATGCATGTTGAAACTCCACTAACAGCTTTATTTTCATTAGCAATTTGTGATAAAAACTTAGGGTAAAGGGAATAATGAAGCTGTCCCATTATATGGCAGGACAAAAGATAGTAGTGACATCAAAATCAGGGCCTGTCCATCTCGTTTGCAGCTATATACTGAGTGTTTAGCATAGCATTTGACCCCTCATCAGTATTCAATAAGAAGATGCGTGTTGAATGATTTAGGGATGAATTGATGAATGAAAAAAGTTAATATGGTAGAAAATGTGTTTTATCCTTGTATTTTCGTGTGTTGACTTCTGTATTTCAAGACCCAGCACTGTAACTGACACATAGAATATAAGCAATAAAATGTGTTGAAAGAATGAATGAGTCCCCACTATTCTAAGAATAATTTTAAGACCAACACAGACCCCATATCTGCCAGAGGTATCCAGAGGTGAAAGCCTGGATCTCAGCTAGTGGTAGAGCTGACAGGATTTATCTAGTTTTAATAATTTACAGCTCATCCCATTACATTTAGGCATAGTACCTACATGAGCCATACAATTAAATGTTGACTGAAAAACAATGCACAACCTAGAAGTTGAGAATTATGTTTTATGTGGAAGACATACTGAGGACTGAAATCAGGAGACAGCCTCTCAGATAGCTCTGAGGGACTGTTCTGAAGAGCTAAGGGAGGGCACAGGGTATTTAGAGGTTCTTGCAAAAAAAAAAAAAAAGACAGGTAGTTGGAACATCAAAAGATTACTGTTAATTAAAGAAACTAGACATCTTAAGTTAATAAATGTAGCACTTTTCTATATATGGTGAGATGCAAGAATCTGGTCTCCTGGAAATCATTCCCTTGATTTGCACTTGAATTATCTAGGGCCAGTATCCTGTTTTCTCCATCCTGAATCCCCTCAGGGTGCGGCTTTGGGTGTGGCTTCAGTGGCTGATGGCTTGATGGCTATAACATCCTGTGTTACTGATAAGGCTGGCTACATTCTTTCTCCACATAAATGACTTGAATATGGATAGTAAATCTGTGGATTTGCAAAACGTAATTCTTGGAGCATTTTTATAAGGACAAAGTTAAGGGCGATTTCAGAATCACTAGTGGCTAAAATTGCTATTTATACTTTTCCACTGGTAGGTAGTAATCTGCTGTTGCTGTCTTCAGTATTCCCAAGGGATAACAAAAGCCATTTAATTCAAGAAAGAAAGGTAAAATTTAGCACAATGCAGCTTCCACAAAACCAAACACACACCCAACTCTCTCAGATATGAAGTAGTAATCTAAAATAGAATCCTGGAACTAATTGCAAAACAAGAGCAAATGTACTCATATTGGATAATTTTATTCTTTTATTAATGTTTGATACATATATGTATTTATTATTAAAATTCAAAGTTGCTGTATGGAGAAATAGTTTTGTACCAATAGTGTCTTTGTATGTGTTTATCAATAATGTATGAGATTGCCTCCTATGCTCCTTTTCTTTTATTGGGGGGGGGAGGGGGTGTGTCACGCTACGTCAAGGTCGGGAGTCAAACCCGCCACGACTGTCCATGAGGGGTTTTCCCGGGTCCCCACTTCAGGCCGGTGAGGGTGGCCAGGGGCAGCCGAAGACGTGCGTACGTGCGTGCGTGCGTGCGTGCGAGCCTGCGAGTCCACGGGGCGGGCCGCGCGCGCCGGGAGTGTTTCAGCCCGGCCCCCGGCTCATTGTGGTCGCCTCACGCCGGCCCGAGTTCGCAGCAGCGCTGGAGGCCCCGGGCCTGTGACCACAAAGAGGGAGCCGGGGGTCGGACGGGAGCGCTGCGGCGGCAGCTGAGGCCCAGACCAGGCCCCCCTCAGCCTCCCGCCTGCCCGTCTGCCCCGCCCCCGCCGGCGGCGCCGCGCCCCTCCCCCAACCGCCAGACTAGCGCGGTGCGGGGCCCGCGCGCGAAGACATGGGGGAGAAGCTGGAGCTGAGGCTGGAGTCGCTCTTGGGGACCGAGCCCGCCGTCTACCCGTGGCCGCTGCCGGTCTACGTAAGTGCCGTCCGTCCCCTCCTCCCGGACCCCCGCTCCTGTTCCCCCACGGCGCGCGCTGAGCCCACCGAGAAACGGAGCGACTCGAGTCGCCAGACCCTCTTTGGAGCCCCCCTTCCCGCCCCGCCGTGGTTCTCCGCGGCAGTTTCCAGCCCCCGCGCGCAGGGTGGGCAGAGGGGAGCCGGCGCCGGCCGGGGGGCACAGACTCGGCCGCGGGCAGCCCGCGCTTCCGAGGGGCGCCCGAGCCGGTCTGCGGTTGGCTCTGCAGGGCTGGGGACCCCGGTCCCCCCGGTCCTGGAATGTCGGCGGGCTTGCCCTTCTGTGCTTTAGGATCTGACATGTAGGGTTTCTTTTTCCTGGTAGTTTATTCTTAGCGCTGTCAACGTGCTTAGTTTTTTTAATTTTTTTTTATTTTTCAGGGCACCCTTTCCTCCCTCTCTCCAGTTTTTTTGTGTTTCTGTTTTGTTTTGTTTTAGTCAGGCATTTTGTCCCTCTGATCTTGAGTGGGTGGGCTGGCAGGACACTTGGAGAGGAGGCGTTCTGTCCCCTGATCTTGAGTGGCCTTTGGAAAATGACAGGCCAGACGGAAATTTACACAGGCGTCCGGTGATTCCAGAAATGCAGGGTGTCCGGCTAGGTGGGCGCCCGGCCTGTCGTCCCCCGTGGCGGCGTGGTGCGCGTGTTCCTTGTCTCAGGGTTTACGCTTGGGCCCCGCAGCCCAGCTTCCAAAGGGAAAGCGCAGCGGGCGCCTTGGGCCGGCGCCTTTGGGGCGCCCTTTCGTGCGCTCGGCTTGCGGGGGACCGGCCTCCAGGCGACCCGGCGGGGAAGCCCGCGCGACCCGGCCCTCGCGCGGGCTCCGTGTGTGTCAGTTTGTGGAAAGTGTGTCGCGCGCGGCCGGGGTCGGGGTCGGGACGCTGGGACCACCTGGGAGCCGATGTAGAGGGATATGATTTCCATTTTCAAGGCGCATTCATCCTGTGCAGGGAGACAGCCTAACATAAAATTTGCCTAACAAAAACTATATTAACAGGTGGAAAGACTATCTCCCAGTTGAACAGCGGATGCCTGGGACTCGTTTCATTGCTTTCAAAGTTCCTTTAAAAAAGGTGAGCAAAAGTTAATACCGTATTCTTCCAGAAATCTGAATTCACCATATAGAGCCCTGGCTCTCAACCCCGTCGTACTCCATTTTCCCTTTTTATAGCAAATACTTTTTAATACCTCTTTTACTATCCAGAAATGGGATTCATAGACAAATACAACCAACTTTTGTACTTAATTAAAAAACAAAAAAAAAACAATGCAATGCCCTAACTATAAATAAAGAATAAAGTAATTTATAAGAAAGTAATATGTATCTCAGTATGTAAATGTTTGGGGATGACTATACTAGAAATAAAGAAATAGTCGGTTACTTGTACCATGAATGCAATAAACTGTGGACTTTGATTGATAACGATGTGTCAGTGTTGGTTCATGAATTCTAACAAATGAAGCACACTGGTATGGCATGTTGATAATGGGGAAGGCTGTGTGGGATGAAGGAGAGAGGGTGTAAGTGGGAACTGTGTACATTTTGCTCAGTTTTGCTGTGAATCTCAAACTGCTCTAAAACTAGTCTACTAATGAAGAAAAAAAGTGTGTGTTGCTGACACTTGAATAACCAAAGAGATCAATGGAACAGGGTACATGTATAAGCCAAATACATGAAAGAATATTTAGCAGTGAAAGCCATCCTTCCTATATGTAGATATTCAAGAAGTATTTATTTCTGTGTCTATTTTCAGGCACTCCGCTTGGAGCTGGCAATACAGTGGTAGGCAAAATTGATGTGGTCCCTGCCTTCTGGGAGTTTAGAGTCAGGTTAGGAGACCAACATGAAATAAACAAACATAGAAATAACTATATAGAAGTGAGCTTATTTTCTTCCGTCTAATCTCTCTGGAAGAAAGGATTGTAATATCGCTTGTAAGCTGCAGAGGAGGAAACTTGACTTTGAATCTCATATGTTAGCATCCCAGGGTTTGAATAAATGGATAACATAGTAAAGGATTTTAAACATATGTTCTTCCTTATTTTATTCTTTCTGACAGAGTTTTGAAAAGAATCTTGCTCCAGAAGAACGTTTCTCCCCCTTGGATCTCTTAACAAAATCCAAGGACAGAATGAAGAACTTGGGCTGATTATTGACTTAGCAAATACTCGCCGCTCTTACAAGCCAGAGGTAAATGGAAGGCGTAATTGAAAATGACCTTCTTTCTGATACTGTAATAATTCATAGTAGTTCAGTAGTTATCATCTTATGCTAAGGTGAGTCCTGGCCTTCTCTCGTGGGTTCAAAAAGGGAAGCTAGTGGTTTCCTTAAATACACATTTGTAATTGCTGTTTCAAAATGAGATGAAAGATATGAATTGAACTATAGTATTTGGCAGTAGGCTCTAGATATGCTTAAGAAATTCTGTAAGCTTCCATGTTCTACATTTTGAAAATGAAGTAAACTTTTAGTAGTTACAGTAGTATCCTAAAAAGAAAGAAAGGTATGTCCATTATGTCTTTAGCACTTATGTTAAGCAGTTGCCTGAGCATGTTTAAGCATCAGTGTAAAAGACAATTGTTCTCTAAGTTTTATGCTTCCTTTTCCTGATGCCTTCTGATATAGTACAGAAACCCATCTATTCTCTTGGCCCATGTAGGACATTCCAGTGCAAAAGAATTATCCTCCTTCTGACCTGTTCCATGGCCTTGGGAGACAGTAACACCTAATGTCTTTTAATATTTGTAGAGCAGTTTGCCATTTAGAAAGTTCTTTCATATCCATTGACTTAGTTAATCTTCACAGCAATCCTTTGCTCTTGAAGTGGAAGTAGTACTGATATCTCCTACTGAGTGCTTACCCTGCACTAAGCTCAGAGGATAGACAACTACAATTACTAATTTTACAGACGATGAAACTGACTCTCGGAAAAGGAAGAATTGAAATTTCAGCTCTGTTATTGCTTTTTTTTTATTGTGGTAAAATATAGAGAAATCATATTTCTTTTAACCGTTTATAAATACGCAGTTCAGTGGCATTAAGTACAGTCACAGTGCTGTGTAACCATCACCGCTGTCTAGAACCAAAACTTTTTCATCATCCTCAACAAAAACTCTGTAACCATCAAACAGTAACAACCCCATTTTCCCTCCCACCAACCCTTGGTAACCTCTATTCTATTTTCTGTCTCTGTGAATTGGCCTATTCTAGGTACCTCGTGTAAGTGGAATCTGCAGTATTTGTCCTTCTGTGTCTGGCTTATTGCACTAAACGTCGTGTTTTCAAGGTTCATCCATGTTATAGCACGTAACGAAATGCCATTTCTTTTTTGGCTTAGAAAATCCCATTGTGTGTACATAGACCACAGTTTGTTATTCAACGGTTGATTGACACTTGGTTGTTTTCCACCTTGTAGGTATTGTGAATCATGCTGCTGTGATCATTGGTGTACAGATATTTGTTCAAATCCCTGCTTTCAGTTCTGTTAGATGTGCAGCGTAGGTAGTAGCAGAGTTGTTGGATCATAGCCTACTGCCAAATACTAAGCTGTACGCTTAACCTGTGAGAAAGTGCCAAACTGTTTTCTACAGTGTCGTCTTGTTTTTAAACAATTATCACAAATTTTAAGCATATACAAAAGTATAAAACTACTGTGAGTGTTCCTTGTATACCCAGGAACTCATCCAGCTTTCTTATTTACCAACTGATGGCTGTCATGTTTTATCTATACCCCCACCTGTTTCACCCCATTCCGTATTATCTTGAAGCAGCTCCGAGACAACATGTAAATTACACCTGTACGTTTTTGGTACGTGCATTTAAAATATAGGACTTTTATTCCTTAATATCATTTTTTAATATTAAATACCCAGGGAGTGCTCAAATTTGCAGTTGTCTCCTAAACGTCATAAAAAATTGTCTATAAGAATTTTGAATTAGATCCAAATAAGGTCCACACTTTGCCGTGGATTGTTAGGTCTCTGAAGTCTTGTTTAATCTATAGGTTCTCCCTCCATGTCTCTCTCACTTTTTTTTTCCTCCTTGAATTTTGTTTTTAAAGAAACCAGGTAATTTGTCCCATCTAGATGCCGATGATTACATTCCATGTGTTGGTAACATATTCTTCAGTCCTTTTATTTCCTGTAAATCGGTAGTCGATCTGAATGAAGCTTGCATGTTTTGTTTTGGCAAGACAGTTTCATGGGTGATGATGTGTTCTTCCATGGAGACGTATATAGTTGTGTCTTTCTGTGGTATTAGCAGTCACTGATGATTCATACCTACATCCATTAATTCAGTTGAGGCTTCAAAGAATGGTGAATTCTGTTGTTCTTTTTTTCACTTATTAGCTGGGTATATTTGTACGAGGAGAAGATTCCCCTCATCAGCTGTTTGGTTGCTCAGTTGTAGAGGCATGATTCTCTTCTTTTATTTAACAGTTTTCAAAATAATGAGTTGATTCACAAATATCCTCCAGTGTTGACCAGTTTTGTAAAATTTTATTTATTCCTCTCACCGTGGACTCCGTTACAGTTATTATTCTAACTGAGGCCCTATCTTTGGCCAGTTGGAGCTTCTCGGTGACTCCTGAGTCCTTTGGACATGACATCAGTTGTTTCTAGACTTTTTCAGTGGTCAGAGCTAGGAAATATGTACGTTTGTTTTTAATATTTTTAAAATATGTCATAGGTTCCTACTGCTACTTTCCATTTAAATTCAGAACTAGAGAATTTTCACTTATCCTTTTCTGTCTTCTATTGATAGTCTACTTTCTCCCACCTCAAGAATACCAGTTCTCAACAATGCCTGAAATTGCCTCTGTTTCCTAATTCGAATCCAAGTTCTTCTGACTCTATTCTACTACTCTCCTTAAATCACAGCCGCTTTATGGCCCTTGAAATGTAAGATAGAACATAAATGTAGGCAGAACTGTTTATATCATTTTGAGTTACATGTGCATTCATTCACATAGATTTGCTTTTCCTTTTGCATGCCTGGTAACTGTCCGTTCTGCAGTTTGAATGAAAATCAAGTGATAATTACTGGTTAAAGCAGCTTTGGAAAAAATGGCTCTCATCAGAATGACTGACATACAAAGTTTAATGTACTCTCCTGGTTTATATTCTGCCTTCTCTAATTAATTTTTTATTCTTTCCCTACAAAGGAAATAATACATATTTTCATGGTTTTGCCTTATAGGACTTACCAGAAACTCTTCCTTATTTAAAAATGTGTACAATTGGGCATCAGGTGTCAGATGACGACACTAGTTTTAAATTCCAGTGTGCTGTTAATGGGTTTCTGAAAGAACATAAAGATAACGGTGAGTTGCTTTTGTGTTTGTTTTTGTTTTTCCTTTACCTGAACTTTGGTATGCATTTTGAGTGGGGTTGGGGATTTTTAACATTTTTAATAGTTCTGACATTCGTGTCAAGTTGTGTTTGGTAACATTAAGGTGGAAATGTCAGATGGTGCTACTAGAGTACGGTGTTTTTCCTGTTTATGGTCACAAACAATTTAGTTTAGTTTGGAAAGTGATCTTTGTGAGAAATATGAACTGAGCTAGCTTACTTATCTCTTTTTTAAAAATTTGAATGGAAAATACATAAAAACATAAAAATGTTCTTTTGTCCTGTTTATTGGTTGAGAGGTGGAAGAAAAGGTTTAGACTCTCAGGTTCTTAGCGTACATAAAAGAGAAAACAAAAAGCAAAGGTTCAGAGTGAGACAGATCCCTAGAAGCAAAACAAAACAGAGTGGACCAGGTAGAGTGGCTTCCTCATCATATATGTGTTTAAGATATTTTTGCTGCTTTTACCCTTCGGGTGCAAGTGAGGAAGAACACTACCACCTCTTACTCTTATCTTCAGACAGGAAGAACTTAAAAGGCTGGTGTTTTCTTGTTTCCGCTTTAAGATCTACTCTGTTGATAGTAGGTGTTAATAGCGTGTGAATTTTAAGGATCCACTTGCCTTTTTCTAGCATCTAACTATCAGAAGGAACATGGTGTTTGCCATGTTTTAAGACTGAGGAATCTTTTGTCTTTGGAACACCACTGACGCCCATGTGAAAGTGTTCATTTTGTCCTCTTTCTAAATTTAGCCTGAGGAGTGTGCACTTTATTAAATCAATGTAACAGACAGTAAATATTCCGTGTATATATAAAATGATGCACGTATATACATAAAACAGGGAGTAGGGGAGAGGGAATAGAGATGGAGGTGGGAAGATAGGGGATAGGAGGCGAGAGAGAGAGGGAGAGACTGGAATTTCAAGATAAATGTTCATTCTATAACCTGGTTGCTTAATGCAGGTACTAGCTCTTAAATATCTTCAGCCCTATTCACAGATCTTCCGTGTACTTTAGCTTTAAAACTTGAGAGGCTTGGCCTGTCCTGTGATAACCAGGGTGTCTAGAAAGGAGGCAAATTATCTGATGTGTTTAAACTGTAGTCACAGAAATGTTACCTCTTAAGACGTTAGGGCGCAGCTGCCGGCCTACTCACTTCCTCCAGGCTCCTTTGTGTGTGTTCTGTCTGTTCCGCGTGGGCTAGAAGATCCTTACAAGTGCATGAGAACACGTTTGTAAACCTTGATTGTTCACATGTTATACCAAGTGTAGTCCATTGCATATGCTGACTCCTCTGTGGGTCTTCTGCATGCAGTGGGCTAACTTCACCATGCTGTCTGCCATTGCAGTCTCAGGACCTTAGTTATGATCCATTGGTGACTTCCTCTGCTGTAAGGCCCTCCCACAGATGCCAGGCTCACTGATAATGAGGAGGAGACTATACTACGCACTCCCTAGAATGGGTAGAGACTCAGAAAATGAATTGTTTCAGTAAACACCGAGAGCCTTATAGGTTTGTTGTTAGGGCACGGGGATACAGAGGTGAGTAGAAGTCTTTGTTCAGTAGCAACTTCCAGTTGTCTAGGAAGAGAAACATGTAGTGAGTCTAAGTGGGTTAATTATGATAAAAGAATCAAGTGCAGCAGGAATATAGAGGAGAAATTGAGGAAGGCCTGACTGAGGAGACAGCGTTTGAGCTGGGCTTGGGGGAAGAGGATTTTGCCGGAATGAGGAAAGGACAGCCCAGGTATTGGGGACAGGTACAAAAGGCCCAGGGCTTGAACTTGTGCTCTGGAGGGGCAGCCTCTGGTGTGACTAGAGGGTAGTGTGAAAGGGCAAAGAAGTCATACATTCATTTTCAGCAAATATTTGTATAACACCTTCTGAGTTGAAGGCACTGTTCTAGGAAGTAGGAAGAGAACAAAGCTCTTGCCCTTACGTACTTTCCATTCTAGTGGGGGAGAGAGATGAATAAATAAGTCAATATGTGGAGTGTCAAGCGGTGGTAAATGCTTTGGAGAATAACAAAAGAAGATGAAGAGGTGAGGGAATGTGGTAGGTGATCAGGGAAGTCCCCTCTATTAAGATGTCGATTGAGCAGAGCCTTGCAGTGAGAAACAAGCCATTGGCTATCTGGGAGAGTGGAGATGGGGTGGGAGGGTGTGTTCTGGGAGAGTGGAGATGGGGTGGGAGGGTGTGTTCTGAAGCAGAAGGAATAGTAGGTGCAAAGTCCCTGAGGCACGCCTGTGCTTGGCATGTTTGAGGAATAGTAAGGAAGCCAGTGTGGCTGGACAGGGGAAAGTGAGTGAGGGCAGGGCAGTAGAGAATGAGATCAGGGGAGGCTGGCAGGGCAAAGGAGGGAGGTGGATGATGTAGGTCCTTGTAAGTCATAGTTTGAACTTATAATTCAGTTGGAGAGACAGACTGATATTTGTTTATAAAGAGTTCTCAATGCTGTGCTAACAACCTGGGCTGTATTCTGTGCTAAGTGAAGATGTTCAAGCGACAGAGCAATCCAGCCAAGTTTATATTTTAGAAAGATAACAGCGTCACTATCCAAGACACATTGTAGACTATGTATGTAGTACGTGTATAGTGTGCTGCTCTTCTATAAACTACAGGATACCTGTTACGTACAAATACTTACATACAAGATACAAGTGTGAATGTAAGCACTTGGGAAATATCTGAAAGAACCACACAAGAAACTGGGAGAGTCGGACAACTTTCCATGTCCCGTATGATTGGAATGCTGAAGGGTACACACACGAACTAATGGACGTGTGCTACCAGCCTCCGGCTAAGGAGGGAAATTGCAGGCATCAGAATCCTCTTTACCGATCAAGCGCGTTAATCCGCCTGCGTGATGACAGTCATCTCGACACGCCACGCGGTGGCGCATGCGCGGTAGAAGGAGGTCCGCGAGCTGCGTGGGCTTGTGCCTAGGCGCCTGTGGTTCGTGGCCTTGTGCTGGCACCGGGGATGCCGGGTTGGCGACTTTGGCACTCCTGGCGGGGGTGACATGAGCCAGTTCGTCGGCCACGAGGAAGGGCGGAAAGCACATCCCGGAAAGGTAATGCGCCTTGGCCCCTGGGCGTTGCCGGTGGAGCTCGGAGCCCCTGGGCCTGGGCTTCCGTCTCTTGTGCTGTCGCCTGTCACAGTGGCCCCCGGCGCTGTGCTAGGGGGTGCTGGTCGTCTCGCGGCTCAGTTCATAGTAGCTGAAAGGGACAGTGTGTGATGTTCTGATTTCTCCCCATCGTTTTAAAAGGGAGGCTCTGGCCATTGCTCCTTGGGTAAAATGCAGCGGGACTGCTTTTTAAGATGGGACTGTCAGTGTTGGGGACCCTCCTTAATTACCAGGATGGAATCCCCTTCAGTTCCTCAAGCTGTGTTGTTTAGGCACAGAAAATGTGAGTAATAGGCACTGGAACTAAGTTTGAGTGAAAAAACGCACCGGTACCGCCGAGTTTTCCATCGAGACAGTTGATCCGTGTTGTCTCTTGGAATTATAAAGGGCGTACTGTTGCTTCCTAACCAGTGTCCTTTGAGAGCTCTACCTCTGTACGTTCAAATGATGAATTTTGAGGCTTTGCTCATACGTGGAGTAAACCCTTAAATTCCCTAAGACCTTCCTTTCCTCCGTCTCATACCCCATTAAGCCCGCTTCAGTTTATCTCCTGAATTTCTTCTGAATCTGTCAACTCTTCCTCAACATCCTAATACTGAACTTGCCTGTCTGTTGCAGTGAGGTCCTAACTAGTGTCCATATATCTTGTTTCCTTCCAATCCATTCTTCACACAAGAAACCTTAGAAGCAAGTTGGGACATTGCTCATAAACATGGCTCAAAAACATTGTTTTGAGAATAGAAAACAAACTGTTGGCCTTTAACACTCTGCGTGGTCTAGAATCCTGTCTGCTTCTCTGCTACGTGGACTCCAGCTTGGTGCCTCTCCAACTTTAATATGGGTATGCCTCTCCTGTGGATCTTGTTAAATGCAGGCTGTAATTCAGTAGTTCTGGGTGGGGCCTGGATTCTGTGTTTCTAACGAGCTCCTAGGTGACGGTGACCCTGAGAGCAAGGGTCCAGCTCCTGCCTTTCTCCCTTCTTTCTGGAAGAGCAGGACGTCTGCCCCCCCGGGAGGAGAAAACATCTGCAACGTGACTACTAGCAACCAGCTTCCCTCACAGGCAAGGGACCTTTACCACTGCTCCCTACCATTTTGTCTGAGGCGCAGCAAGCCAAAACACTGACATGCTGAGGTTTGCAGCAAAGAGGAGGTTTATTCACAAGGCAGCCAAGCGAGGAAGTGACGTGACAATAGCTCTCAAATCCGCCTCCCCAAAGGCAAGGGGCTTGGGGTATCTATGGGATAAAGAATAAAGAAGCAGGGCAGTATGAGGCATGGGGAGCATGAGGAAAGGTGATTGGGAAAAGGTGTGCCCCTCATTGTTCTGAGCTGGCGTAACTAGGCTGCGGGGCTCAGCACATTCTCAGGCTGTAGTTTTCGGCCCTCTGATGGCAGGAGGTCAAAAGGCACTGGGCCAGGTGGAAGATCGGTGGTCCTCTCCAGTCTTAACCAGCTCAGCCTAACTAGACACAGCTGATTCCAAGTTCCTGGACAATACCCGGGGCAAACATCTTATTGCTTATGCTACGTGCTATTTGGAGGACGTGCAAGTGTTCAAGCTACCTTGAGGAGTGAAGACAGGATTTGACTAATCCTTACACATGGTTTCACCTCCAGATGAGCAGAAGAGGCCTGTAGGCTGAATCTGGCTCCTGGCACCTGGAATTGGAGGCAGATGGTTTAAAAACAGGCTCTCCCGCCCTCTGTGTTATCTTAGGTAGATAGACTATTGAACCTTCCTGTGCCTGTTTCTCCACCAGCAGCATGGGGACACTCAGAGTCCCTCTCTTGGGGGCTGTTATGGGGGTTCAGTGAGCTATAGATGCATGCACAGGCACACGGGAGACACCCAGTGTGTGTTAGCTTCATGCTTACTTTTTATTAGGAGACCAGTATTGTTAGAAGATTTCTGGTTTGGACAACAGATTAGATAGGTGGTCATTACTATAGTTTATGCAACAGCAATTCACATTACCATTTGCAAAAAAGCAGTTGGTTGTCCAACGGGGATTATAAACATCCATTTACCATGAGCTACTGAACAGATACTTTACAGAGTAACTACTTCAAGTACTATTTAAGATCAGTTCTCTATGTTGTCTTAAGCAGTTGTTAACCCCCAATTTCGTGAATAGTACCAAGTAAGTCACTTGAACATCAGCTAGAGCAATCTGTTATCACTTAGCAAGCCTAAAGCTATAGTTCAACAATTTTATTTACTGTTCTATGACAAAAATGACTCTCAACAGCTATGCCCTGGATAAGTAATCAGCTAAAGCTAGTTTGACTGACCAAATCTGATTTACTGAGTGAATAAGCCAGTTGATTTAGAAAGGTCTAATGCCTATTTCTCATCCATTCAGCATTCAACTGTTTCCCATGCCTAAAATGTCTTTTTTCCCATTCGTACATATCCAGATTCCTACTTCTGTGCCGTAGGGCTTGGCTGAACTACAACTGCCTTTAGTGACACTTTTCTCACCTGCACAATTGGAGATAATTTTAGTCTCCTCAAGACTCCCACGGGGTTACCTCTGTTGTGACACTTGACGATTTGGTGGCATATTTTACTTTATTTTATTTTAAATAGCCTTCCATTACTCCGTGCACATCAAACGGTAAATGCTTTCTCCTAGTAAACGTGTATAACGATTTTCTGAACTCTTCTGCTCTGGGCAAGATTCATAAATACACCAGGCAAACATAGTGAAAGAGGAGACAGTACTTGTGTTATATTCAGTTGGGTCTTGATACCTAAGTGTGACTCTTAACCAAGGATTATGCAGTAATTAAGGACACAGGTTAAAGTTGTTTAGAGTGTGTCCTAAAGTCTCCCTGGCAGAATTTAAATCTCTCCTCTGGAAATTGTAGACCTGAGACAAATTACTTCCCTAAACTTCATTTCCTACATCTGAGAAAGCTAATAGTATCTACCTTGTAGTAGACTGAATAGTACCATTGCCCCCAAATGTCCACCTTCTAATCCCCAGAACCTATGAATGTCACCTTAAATGGCAGAAGGGACTTTGCCAATGGGATGAAAGTAAGGGTTTTGAGATGGGGAGATTCTTCTGGACTACCTGGATGGACCCAGATGTAACCACTGGTGTTCTCGTAAGAGAGAGGCAGAGGGAGTGTTTACTCCAAAGAGAATGTGATGATGAAGTTGGGGTTGGATTGATGTGGCCAGAAGTCAAGGAATGCTGTCAAGGAAACAGATTCTCCCTTAGAGCCTCTAGAAGGTGGATGGACGGCCTTGTCAACTCCTGGTTCCAGCCCAGGGAAACTGGTTTTGGACCTCTGTCTTCCAGAACCATAAGAGAATGAGTGTGTTTTGTTTTACGCAAGCTCATTGGTAGTCATTTGTTACAGCAGCCATAGGGAACTAATGCGTACCTCATAGGAACTATTTCTCCAATTAAAATGTGTGACTGGAAACACACTTGGTGGCATGTCTGACACACGGTAGGTATGCTACTGTGGGTAGTTCTTGGAAAGTAAAGCCTTGGTTTTTGAGGAATCATCAAAACCAGTACAATGGTTGCCATGTTTCTCCTTGTTCATCCTGGTGACAAACCTGTAGAGAGAGCTCCATCCTTTCCCACAGGACGCCCACCCCTAGTACTTACAGGGAAGAGGTTATGTCTCACTTCAGGCACCTTCCTCTTTCCCTTTCTACTTTTTGTTTCATTAATCTTCATCCAGCTGGCCTTTCTAAGTTAAAAAAACAAAACAAAACAAAACCATTTCTCAATGGATTCAGATACTACCCCAAGTTAATATTCCAACCATGTTCTTGTTCTTCTGGGTCTCACCACCAGAAATTTCTGAGCTGAAATCCTCTCTAGTTTCTAGGATCAGTCACTTTCTAATTTCTCCCTTCTCAAGTTCAGAGTCTTGTCAGTTTAGTCCCTTCCCAAACCACAACATCTATTAAGGTGACACAGCAAAGTGATGAAAGTCTAGACGGTCTGGTTTTCATCCTGGGTTTCTGCCCGCTACTTACTGTGTGGCATTAGGCAAGCTATTCAACCCCCCTGGGCCTCAGTTTCCCCCCAAAAAGGTGAATATTATGAACATTACCTACCTATAGGGTTGCCATTATGAGGATTAAGTGAGTTAATATTTGCTAAGCACTTAGAATATTACTTGTTATAGTCTAAGCACTACAGTTGTGCTTGTTAATAATAATAAATGCAATTCCAAGCGTATAACTTACTCAACTTTCTGTCATAACTTTGAAGTGTTGGTCTATCTGTTGGCCAGCGTTGCAGGGAAATGAGTCGAGGCATGGGCTGAGGCATTGCTACCAGTGCGTGGTGTGTTCCCAGAACTAGGAACAGCCGTGTGAAATAGGTAGTGGTTCTACTTGGAGACGGGGCAGACTGGAAAATGACAGCCCTGGAGGTGTGTCCATAGGTTTGGTGTCAGAGCTGCTGCCTGCTGAAGCACTGATGCCGGCCTAAGCCGTAAATGGGGGGGGCGCTGGGGAAAACAGGGGCAGAATGGAAAGGGAAAATAGGGGAAGAACGGAAAAAGATAGCCTAGGGAGGAGGTGTGGTGTCCATAGCTTCGGGGTCAGAGGTGCTGCCTGCTGCAGCACCGATGACACCCGAAGCCGTAGATGGGGGGCTGGGGAAAAGAGGGGCAGAATGGAAAGGGAAAACAGGGGAAGAACGGAAAACGAAAGCCCGGGAAGGTGGTGTGGTGTCCATAGCTTCGGGGTCAGAGGTGCTGCCGGGAGCAGCACCAATGACACCCGAAGCCGTAGATGGGGGGCTGGGGAAAAGAGGGGCAGAATGGAAAGGGACAACAGGGGCAGAACGGAAAACGAAAGCCCGGGAAGGTGGTGTGGTGTCCATAGCTTCGGGGTCAGAGGTGCTGCCTGCAGCAGCACCAATGACACCCGAAGCCGTAGATGGGGTGCTGGGGAAAAGAGGGGCAGAATGGAAAGGGACAACAGGGGCAGAACGGAAAACGAAAGCCCGGGAAGGTGGTGTGGTGTCCATAGCTTCGGGGTCAGAGGTGCTGCCGGGAGCAGCACCAATGACACCCGAAGCCGTAAACGGGGTGCTGGGGAAAAGAGGGGCAGAATGGAAAGGGAAAACAGGGGCAGAATGGAAAACGAAAGCCCGGGAAGGTGGTGTGGTGTCCATAGCTTCGGGGTCAGAGGTGCTGCCGGGAGCAGCACCAATGACACCCGAAGCCGTAAATGGGGTGCTGGGGAAAAGAGGGGCAGAATGGAAAGGGACAACAGGGGCAGAACGGAAAACGAAAGCCCGGGAAGGTGGTGTGGTGTCCATAGCTTCGGGGTCAGAGGTGCTGCCTGCTGCAGCACCGATGACACCCGAAGCCGTAGATGGGGTGCTGGGGAAAAGAGGGGCAGAATGGAAAGGGACAACAGGGGCAGAACGGAAAACGAAAGCCCGGGAAGGTGGTGTGGTGTCCATAGCTTCGGGGTCAGAGGTGCTGCCTGCTGCAGCACCGATGACACCCGAAGCCGTAGATGGGGTGCTGGGGAAAAGAGGGGCAGAATGGAAAGGGAAAACAGGGGCAGAACGGAAAACGATAGCCTGGGAAGGAGGTGTGGTGTCCATCGCTTTGGGGTGAGATGGGCTGCCTGGCTGATCTGAGAAAAGCGAGTGAAAGTGGGAGAGCTTCTCCCTAGCTGCTAACTCTTCTCAAGGTCTAGCACGCACTGAACACTGGCCTGCCGGCTCAGCCTGGGTGTTGCCATTGCATTGTACGTGTCACAGAGCAAGGGCGGGCGGGTCAGGGGGTGGGCTGGGGGCCCCACACAAGCCCAGCCCCTGGAGAAACCCGGCCCGAGGGCAAAGAGCCCGAGCCCTTCTGGACTTTCTAGCGGCTGGGACTTGTCGCTGTGGGTGGCAGGTGTTTGGCACCGGATGGGCCACCATGCGGAGACTGTTGGGGACTGTGGAAGCCTTGTCCTCCAGAGCTCACGCTGCCTGGGCACCGGCTCTGCAGACCCCTCAGCCCTGGGTATGTATCGGCCAGCCCTTCCCCGCAACGGGGCCCAGAGGCCAGAGCCTGCCCAGAGCTGAGTGCAGGAGGCACCCAGAGCTTGCCAGGCTGTGGCCCGCCTCCTCCGTGGACCTCCCCAGCTTGTCCGCGAGCCCTGGAGACAGGAGCAGGAGCGCCTTCTCCAGGGCTGCTGAGCTGCCAGCATCACCGTGAGCCAGGCGGTGAAGGTTTCTGAGCAGGGGATGCAGAGCCCTGACCCGACTGGATGCTGCACCCCACGATGTCCCTTCCTGGCAGGTAGGTTCTTTCTTCACTTGTTTTTCGAAATTTGGTAAAAGAACATTTCAACCTTCGACTGTTCTTCAGGGTATACAGATGGTAGTGGCTTAGCCGGGATTCGAAGCAAGCCTGTGTGATTCCAGAGCTCGTGCTCTGGACTCTGGCGCCTCCTTATCATATATGCTTCATGTGTTACTTTTTCTTTTGTTTCTTGAAGTCCTTATGATACTTAGCCCTAAGTGCCATACCTGTAATGAACACATCCACTGCCTTGTAGGAGGTGTTCTTTTGTTCAACGCGTGAATTGGTCATCCACCACACTGGGTTCTAATCTCAGAAGATAGGTCAGGGACCACCAGTTGTCAGCATAGCACCATCCCACATTTCTAATTGAGGCTTGGAGCCTAGATTTTTCCCTTTGGTCTAGTTTGAAGGATCCAGGTATGTAAAGCTTATATTCTAGATAAATCATGGGCTATCCTGAAAGGAATTCATCAATGAATTATTCTGTATGGATTAGAAGCCAGTTTCTCTGGCCTTCCTGGAGTATATCCAGTAAGGCATCTCATTCATGTCTAGAAAGCAAATATATCATTTATTGCAACTTCAGCGTGGAGCGATGTATTGGTTTAAAATAAAGTACGAGCAACACAATTTGGTCATTGTGAGTATGCCGGCTGGGTCCACTCTTTACTACACATATGTAACTCTAGAGCTTCTTATGCCCCATAGAGGAGACATACTCTTGTGTGTCTAGGACAAGGGAAACATGTGTTGTTATTCAGGAGCTGGAAGCTACAGCATGACAGGAAAGAATTGAAAAATCCTGGTCTTGGTCTACACGTCACTTTACCTTGTCCGAATCTTGTTTCTTTGGCTTGCTTCATTGGAGTGTTTTCTGTCTCCTGGGACTGACATTGTGTGTTCTGTATCAGGCATGTGACATGTAGAAGTTTCAGAACCCAGAATCATATAGATCAGTAAAAATCTATATATTTTTGTTTAAAATCTATTTAAAATCACACTGGGCATAATTCATATATTCCAAAAGTAGTTTGACCCTCTGCTCATGAGATTCTTTTTATGGTATGTCGAAGCAAATTTGGACTTCCATCCCCAATAAACTTTGAGGTTGGAGGACACAAAAGCTTTTGCTCAGACCTAAATTCTGTCTGAAAAAAAAAGGGTAACTATTATAAGCCCTTTCTAACCTCTCCAGGAGCAGAAATGATTTACAGCTATGGCATTGAACCATAATTTCTTGATCTCGTTTGAGAAGAGTTCAGTAAGAAACAGTGTCTTGAGTTTTGTTCGTTGGTTCCCTGTTTTCTTGTCTTGCGTGCCAACAATCCACTGTAATACGTGAGTGAGTATGGCAGCAGGCCGAGTGTTCCCTGGAGCTCATTAAATGAACGTGTTTTCCTAAAATGACTTTTGTCTCCTTGTTTTCAGCCCCTCTTCTTTCCTCTGTCCTTTACTATAACCAGGGCTCAGCAAAAGCTGACTGGCTTTGTGCAGACCCTACTTAGGGTAGTCTTTTCTTCATTATTTTATTCATGGCCCCTCCATTTCATTGTTTGCCTTCTCGAAATGTGTTGAAATCTTTCTGTGGTTGATGACTTCCACAATGTCTTGGCTCTTATTGGTTGATTAATTTGGGTATTTCTACAGTTTTATTTAAACCTGGTTTCAGGAGGACCAGAAAGTAAATATATTTCCTAGTCTGCCATCTTGAGCTGAAAATCCCTGTGGATTTTAGCATCCAATGTTCCCATGGGTAAAAAACCCAACCTTGGCATTAATAGATGTACACTCAAGATTTCAGCTTTTCTTGAGCAATCACTAAGGATTTAATATGCGGTCACTTCTAATGGGAAAATAGTAACTATCTCATGGCGTTGATTTGAGGATTAACTTAGATAATGGACAAGAAAATGCTTGGTAAGGTTTTAAAAGCTATAAAAAATGTTTTTTGTTATTATTTGATTTGTTGCTATTTCAACTTTAGCTGACAGTTGTTTGTGACCTTGCTTATGTGAGAAAATGCCTTCTGGTTTATTGTTTTGAAAGCCAGATTATATTTTTCAATAGCTCAATGGAAATGGCATCATTTGTGAAGTTGAAGGGTGAAGGCATAAATGTTTCTTGACATTTGAATCAACTATTGGTCTTCTGGGGCTTGTCCTTATTCTCCTGCAGTCTCTAATCAACATGGCATCCAGAGAGATCCTGTTAAAACGTAAGTCACATCATGTCACTCCAGGCTCTTCAGTGGCTTCTTCACAGGAAAAGCAAAGTCCTCAAAGTGCCTCCACAGCCCTAGAAATCTGGGCCTCTGTTTCCTCTCTGACTGTTTCCTTCTCCTCTCCACTTTGCTCCCTCTGTTTTCCACACACTGACATCCTTTCTGCTCCTTGGATACTCCAAGCCCACTCTTGCCTCATTGCCTCTCCATCTGACTGTTCCCTCTGCTTGTACTATTCACTTCCCAGATATGCACCTTGCTCCCTCTCACAACCTTAGGTTCCCTCTTAAATTTTATCTTCCCCAGAAAGCCCTCAGTGATCACTTAGTTTCAGATCGCAGCCTCCTCCTACCAGCTAACAATCTCCATCCCCCTTCCCTGCTTGCCGTTTTTCTCCAGCACTTACCTGATATACTAGTTATTCTACCCATTTATTCAATTTTTATTTACGTATTTACACTTACGATTTTATATTTGCTTCTTTACTTTTGTCTCTCCCCTCAGCTCGAGAGAGGCTATATTCATCTGTGTTAATCACTGCTGTGTTTCCTGAACATGCCTAGAAAACATACTGAAGAAGGGTGCCTGAAATTTGGTAAGGGAGCCATCAATTTTCTTGGCTGAATGAAGAAATGTGTTCATAAATTAATGAACAAATCTCTGGGGTTTCTGAATTAAGGACTAATGGGAAGAGGAAGGCAAATGGTTGGGACAGGGTACTGCAAGAAGTAGTATTTGGAGTACTCTGATAGCTCTCCTAATAGATAACATTTTGTTCATTTAAATAGTTTTAACGAGAGAGCTGGGAACTAGGGACACACAGCATCGAGGTTTTATAATGCATTCTGTAGAGTTCTTTTCGAGTGTGTTCAAACATCATTGAAAATATATGCATGCATATAAACCTCTGTTACTTTATTTAGTGCTTTACAAGAGCCCCTCAAGGAAGGGGTAGTAGCAACTATCAGTATCCTTCCTTTATGATGAGCTTAATTTATTCAAAATTACATCCTAATTTATTTGTAACTGTGAAACTAGACTTAGTTATTTAGTAGACCCTCCCTAGAAACCTATGACGTTAATAAAACCAACAAAAATGTGTTCAGGTTCCAGTGATACACACACTACAGACTCAATTATGTGTCATCCATTTTAATGAAGGGAAGAAGTGATTTAACAAACACAGAGCAAACAAACAGAATATGAAGGTTTGTCCTCCATTAATATTAGTAATGGATAAAGTGGGCTCCAACGCCTTCAAGGTAGCTTGAGACCCATCATCTCTGTGTCAGGGGAAGGGGGATGCTCGGCCAGGATGTCTTTCTGTGTCACTGAGAAAAATTTCCGTAATATATAACGATACTTACTGAAACGGATATGGGGCATTTGGGTAATTAGGAATCCGTTAGCATATTTTTCCGGAAGCCTTGACTACGAAACGAGGATAGTAGATTTGGACACTTGCAGCTATGCAGAAGTTGTTTGGGTATTCATCTTTATGCCGAATGAAGTAAGCTTATTTCATCTCTGCAGCTTCCCATATACCATTTTCCCACCTCTGTTTTGTGTTTGGAAAGACTTTTAGAAATTAAAACTCAAGTTAAAAAGTGAGTGACGGGCTTCCCTGGTGGCTCAGTGGTTGAGAGTCCGCCTGCCGATGCAGGGGACACGGGTTCGTGCTCCGGTCCGGGAAGATCCCACATGCCGCGGAGCGGCTAGGCCCGTGAGCCATGGCCGCTGAGCCTGCGCTCCGCAACGGGAGAGGCCACAGCAGTGAGAGGCCCGTGTACCGCAAAAAAAGAAAAAAAGAAAAAGAAAAAGAAAGAAAAGAAAAGAGAGTGAGTGACAACTTAAATGATATATGGAATATTTTGCTGACTTAGAAGAGCATGCAGAATTAAATATGACCCAGTTGAAATGTTAATTTTATTTTAATGTGTATATTGGGGTGGAGTCTTAAAGGTGCCAGAAAACAAGCATTCACCCATCCTGTTTGGAACTGCAGCACACAGGCACCTTCAGTTACCAGTTCTGTTCATTCCACAGAATCATCTTGGGAAAACATACTGTGTTTTATGTACCTGGTGTATATCTTAACCAGTTTGAAGAATTTCCCAAATACCTGTTAATATGTAGTTCTCCGATTCCAATCTTGCCACGTCCTGTACCAGTGACACAGCACATAGGAGTTTTATTTCTCTTTCTTTCTCTGGGTTGTTGAGAACCCAACGAAAGAACAATGGAATGGCATCAAAGAGATCAGGGTTCTTGACTCAGATTTACCATAAAATAATAGTGTCCTCTTGGGAAAATTATAGTTGTTCTAGGCCCCTTTCCTTTTCTTTACTTTGACAGAGCTGCACTAGATGACCCCAAGTAACACTGCGCTCTTTGCAGTAGCAGCTTAGACGTTATTGGTTTTCTGAAACAAATGAAGACAGTGACACAGGAAACTGTGCAACATCTCTGTAACGATGTTTTCTTAGAGTTGCCTCCATTTTTCAGATGATAAGATGGCTGAGCACAGAAGTAGGTGTTTTGACCAGAGGTTCCAGAGTAGAGGGAACTGAACCACAAGTTTCCTTCATTCCTGAAGCTCACTTAGCCGAAACATAGGCTTCTGAATATTAAGCTGTAAAGCATATTATCAGTGTGCTTTAAAAGAAGCGGTTCTTCTAGGATTTCTAATTAATAGCAGGCGGTTTTGAAATTCTTAGAAGATCATCGAATTTTGTGAGATTTACAGCTCTATTTTCCTGTCAAGCAAGTTGTATCAGTGCCAGACAATCATCTGAGCTTCTGGATGCTTCTCTGAACCTCTTGAATTTTTCTTCTTGCTATCTGAAATTCATGCCAGATAAGCCTTTTTGTAGAGAGCGTGTACAGACTTGTCTATTTTCATATAAGAAAGCGATGCAGTGAGCCAGGTCGGGGGTTAAGCCCTCATTCTCAGAGTGGTATTGAGCTCCTGGTGAAATGTAATCCTCATTTCCTCAGAATAGAAAAGCAGTTATCTCACGTTTTTAATGCCATTAACTCTTTATACATTTATGTATGATACATATATTTATTGTACCTACGAGGTGTGCTCTCTTTGGGAAGTACAAAGCTATTTGAGACGTAAGTTGTTCATTTTTTTGTTTTCCCACAAATACTGTGACCCTTTGAGCAGGAAGGTCTGTGTTTTACTAACATCTAGAACAAGCAGCTAACACGGTGTCTAAGATGTAGTCAATAAATATGAAATAGGTAAATGAACACATTTTTAAGGAAGGGCCAGGGCATGAACAAATAGAAAATTTTCATTTTCAGTCACAAAGCCACAACAGACATAAAAATGATACAGACAACAAGTGCTACGGTCATTCAAAGAAGGCATAGAATAGATACAACAAGGATCTCCCCTATGGCACAGGGAACTGTACTCAATATTTTGTAATAACTTATAAGGGAAAAGACTCTGAAAACGGAATCACTGCGCCGTACACCTGAAACGGACACGACATTGTAAATCAACTATATTTCAATTAAAAAACAAACAAACAGACAACAGCAACAACAAAAAACCAAAGAGGTCATAGAAGTTCTTATGAGATTCCAGAAGAGAAGAGAAGCCAAATGAGGACGGGAGAGGCGGCTTTTGAATCCGTTCAGAGGAGAAGTCACAGAGGAACTAGTCATTGATCTGAACTTGAGATTAAGATTAAGATGAATTAATCTGAATTAATTAAGATTGCAACACAGGGATATTACAGATGAAGGTAATCACATAAACTTACTATACTGAAACTTGCAGAGGTTATGAGTGTTGTTCAAGATCCCAAAGCAAGTGCATTGTGGAATCAGAATTTTAAGTGAGGCCTAATGAACTAAAAACAAACCAACACAGAAACAAGCCCTTCCTGTGACACCACGTTGCCTTTGAAGTCGTTTTTTTTGGTGGGTTGGCAGAAACTGGTTCCAGTGTTTCTTGCAGGAATGACTGGCCATAGGACTGGGCGTCGTAGCTTCCTGCCAGGCGGCCGAAGGTCGCAGGCAGGTGGGTCACTGGGACACCCGCGGAGGGGCTCCTGCCCGGCCCCCTGGCCGCTCAGTGCCCCTGCCCCAGAGCGGGGGTGGGGGCCTCAAAGCAGCCTTGTCTGAGTCCCCTGCCACTAGAGAGAGTATTGGCCCAACACTTGTAGAAAACGGGGACCTTGCTGGCAGTTCAGTGGAGGGACACAAATAAATCTTTGCCGACTTTCTGCTGAAGCTCACGAGGGTTCACTCCTAAGCCTCTTACAAGGCCAGCTGCCGAGGCTGCGAGAGATGAGTCAGGGCTCTCCCTCCACCACGGGGAGATCGCTGGTTAAAGCGCTCACGAGGGAGTGAACCGCGTGTCCGCACCGACACGCATGGGCAGACCTCGTCGATGCCTTCTGTCCGGGGTATGAAGCCCTCTCCTGCCTCTTCCAGGCTCTCTAGAAAGCATGTGCAGAGCCTCCCACTCCACCCTCGGACTCCGTGGGCCACAGCTGGAGGGACCAGCCAAGGAGCCGTGGCAGGAGGAGGCCAGAGGGCAGTGGGCCTCGGCCGGAGCCCGTCAGTCGGTCCCCATTCACACACCACCAGACGATCCTCTTGACCTGGGCAGTAGCCGCCAACCGACCGCTAAGGTGAGCCCGGCGCGCGCTTGGCTACCTGGCATGGCTGGGAACCCCAGGATCTCCTGGCAGAGGCGGGCATTCTCCTGGGCCGGGTCCGCGGGCGTCTGCGTGTGCAGGGCCTGAACCACCTTGGCCAGGACGATCTGGCACAGGTTGAAGAGGCCTGGGGCGTGGGAGGAAGGAGACGGGGGGCTGGCACCGTGTCCAGGCCGCGCTTGCCAGCCGGGCAGACCGGAAGCCCCCTTCCCTTCCCTCGGTCCGGCCGCATCTGGGTTGGCCTCCCGGGACTTGATGAGCTTGTCCAGCAGCTCCTGAGGGACGGTGCTGCCCGTGCCCCACCAAGACTGGCAGCAGCGCCAAGGGCCTCACAGGGCACGGCGCCCCCGGCCCCGGAGCCTTCCCTCTGGTTCTCATCACCGGCTGTCACCAGACTTGCATGCAACGTGCTTTTCTTTTCTCTTGTCTTCTTTACGTCCCTCAGCCACGCAATGCGGTGAAGCCCTGACGCTCGCTGCCGCGTCGGTACACCCTGAGAACACGATGCTCAGCGAGAGAAGTCATACACAGAAGGACACACAGGGCGTGACCCCACTGAGGAGAAACATCCAGAGCAGGTAGATCCACAGAGTCAGCGAGTGGGTTCCTGGTTGTCAGGGGCTGGCGAGGGGACGGAGTGATAGCTAAGGGCGTGAGGGACATTTTCGGGATGATGGAAATGGTCCAAAGCAGTAGTGACGTCTGTACGGCTCAGTAAACTGTCCCCACACGCCCCGGTGCAGCCTGTGAGAGCATCGCTCTCAGGATGAAGGGCTGACCACAGGAAGACCGAACGAGCAGTGGGTCCTGGGCCCAGACTCTCAGCTGGCGCCCCCCACGTGGGGAAGTCACCGGGACTTGCTGAGCCTCCACGGAGACTGGCAGCAGCCCCCGAGCTCACAGGGCACTGCGCCCCCGGCCCCAGAGCCTTCCCTCTGGTTCTCATCACCGGCTGTCAGCAGACTTGCAGGCAACGTTCCTTTCTTTTCTTTTGTCTTTTTTAAAGGCAACTCTTGAGTACATGTATTTAACATGCAGGGAACCAGCCCTGACTCCTTGATCTGGGTCTTCCAGCCTCTAGAGCCTCGAGGACATCCATTTCCGTTACTTACGCGCCCAGTGCCTGGGGTTTGATGATGGAAGCTGACACCGAGGGCGTCACCACGTGTGGGGTGATGTCAGTGAAAGAATCCCGCGGCGAGGGCCTGCCTGAGGACCACGCATGCCCGGGCCCTCCCCGCCCCCTGCCTGCAGCCCTGCGCCTGGGAGCGGAGCTGGTGCATCGCATGCCCGACGTCGTGGAAGTTGGTCTCCCGCTCATCGTGCCGCAGCAGGGAGGGCAGGTTGGGCGTAGGCTTGGTGAAGTTGGCCACCATGGCCGCGATGGCGATCTGGCAGCTCCCATCGTGCTGTAGGCAGGCCGAAGCAGGCCGCGTGCCCGGACTTCCCCACCCTGCGGAGGGACGTGGATGGGGCCCCGCTTCCACAGAGGAGCCCCGGCCCACGGCCGACAGGTTCCCCCACGCACGCACCGAGGATAGAGGTCAGGTAGAACTTGCCGATGGATGACCTTGCCCGAGGCCGCGTCCCAGACCGTTTAGAGCCTCACGTCTTCGTGACCCATGCTGGTGCCCTCCTCCAGGTCGAAGGTCAGCCCCAGCAGCTCCTGGGAGATGCCCAGCAGCCCGCGTGTGACCGCCTGCATGGGGAAGGACTCATTGAGCAGGTACTGGTCCACGTGGTAGCGCGTCTCCTGCCCCTGGTTCACGTAGTAGCGCAGGTCCCAGGCGTTGATGGGGCCGTCAAAGTGCAGGCCCCGCCTCTGGCACTCGGCCTTCTTTAGCTCCAGGATCACGGCCGCTCCTGCTCCCCGAGGGGCTTCAGCTTCTGGGCCAGCTCACCTGCGGGCGGAGGGGAGAGGCTCGGCTACGTCCCTGGGGCGGCCCCCCAGCCACCCCCGACCCTGTGCCCCTCGAGGCAGAATGAAGGGTCTGGGAAGGTGACCCCCAAGGGCTGACACAGTGGGGTCTCAGGCAGCACCACGTCCGGTCAAGGTCCGCCTGACCCCGTCCCCACTGGGACTCAGGGAGAGGCGGTGTTACCTAGGACAGTGGCCACCACCTGGCTGGTCTTGTCCGTGTTCATCTCCAGCACAGAGTCGGCATGGTGCGGAACCCCAGCAGGCGGGACTTCAGGGCCTGCAGCCTCACCAGCTCCCTGAGGATCACGCAGTTCTCCTGGAAGCCAGAGACGGAAGGCGCTGCGGACCGAGGGCCACGCCCTCCCCGCGGGCCCCGGGCCAGGTCTCTGCAGGCGGGCAGGGCTCCCAGGCCACTGGCGGGCACAGCCAATCCCCCTCCCTCCTCCTCCTGGCCCGGATTTCTAGACACTTTGGTGCTGTCCTAACACGTGGTCTTTATTAACACAGGTCCTTTTGGAAGCAGAAACGGCATGAACGTGATGGGCTCTAAGGCCAAGGGCAGGAAGAAATGCGGCCAGGCTCTCCAGGAGCCACCAAGGGGCCTCCCCGGGCTCAACAAGACAAACACGGCTGCCGTGCAGACAGTAGCTCAACCCCACGGCGCCCGAACACCCAGCCCCTGGACGGTGAGACACCTGTTGCCGCAGGTGGCCCGTGGCTCACTGATGAGGCCCGGCCCCAGGCGTACGCCACCTTCTCGGAGGCCACCTCTCCGGTCTGCAGCGGGGTTCTCCTGGGAGCCCCCAGTCACCACAGCACCAGCGTGGCCTGTCTGTAGCCCAAGAAGGTGGGGACACAAGACTGTCCCCCGTGCCCCCCGCATCCCCCGCGAGGCCGAGCGAGCACCAGTGGTGTCTGCGGGGAAGATGAAGGGCTCACGCACAGCCCGCATCTACAGAAGCACAGACTGCAGCCACATGCGCTATGGAACAAACACAAGTGTCCACGCAGGACCCGATGTCTGAATGTCAAGGCCATGCCCGGGCCACAGTGAGAAGGTGCATCCCCCATGCAAGCCACAGAGAGGGGATGGGGGGGTCCATCTGCGATTCTGAGCTCATCGGGCATCACCCCAGAGGGAGAGGGAGAGGGAGAGAGGTAGACAGACGTACAGAGGGAGAGAGAGAGAGAGGGAGGGAGAGACGTCTCTCCCTTCCCTGGGGGTTCTCGAGTGCAGCCAAGGTTGAAAACCACTGCATTTTGGGAGATGGGTCCTCGTGGAAGAGTTAAATAGTCGCTCATGGCATTATCGACACATACTAAAAAGGCCCCAAATCTTGGGGAGTCAGGGAGGGGAGTGTCGGCTGCCTCGTAAACGAGGAGAGATTGGGCATCAGAGGAGGTGCCTGTGCAGCCTGCGCCCAGGGCCCCGCAGACTTCATCTCCCAGCGGTGGTCCTGGGCTGGAAGTCAGCGGGGAGGTCAGGCTGTCCAAGCATCAACGTTGACTTCAGGGCTGATCTAAAAGGCGCCTGGGGTTTGTTGAAGCAGAAAAAAGAGCAGTAGGGAGAGGATGGGAGTGGGAGGGGGAGGGAGCCCCCCTCCTCAGCACTTCTACCGCTCTCCCTCTCTCTCTCTCTCTCTCCGTTTCTCCCTCTCTCCCTCTACCTCGCTGCCTCTCACTCTCCCTCTCCCTCCATCTCTCCCTCTGCCTCTCTCCCTCCCTCTCTCCCTGTCCCTCTTTCCCTGTCCCTCTCTCTCTCTCCCTCTTTCCCTCCCCCTCTCCCTCTCCCCCTTTCCCTCTCCGTCTCCCCTTCTCCCTCTCTCCCTTCCTCTCTCCCTGTCCCTGTTTCCCTGTTCCGCACGCTCTGGCTCTACCTCTTTCCCTCTCCCTCTCCCTCCACCTCCTTCCCTCTCTGGAGAGGGAAGGAGGTGGAGGGAGAGGGAGAGAGAGATGGAGAGGGAGGGGGGAGAGGGAGAGAGAGATGGAGAGGGAGGGGGGAGAGGGAGAGAGAGGGTGGAGAGGGAGAGAGTGATGGAGGGAGCGAAAGATGTCTCTCCCTCCCTCCCTCTCTCCCTCCCTCTCTCCCTCCCTCTCTCGCTCTCCCTCCCTCCTTCTCCTCCCTCTCCCTCTGGCTCCAACTCTCCTCCCTCCATCTCTCCCTCTCCCGCACTCCCTCCCAGAGAGGCAGAGATAAGGCAGAGGGAGAGAGGAAGAGGGAGAGATGGAGGGAGAGGGAGAGGGAGGGAGAGGGAGAGAGGGAGAGGGAGAGAGAGAGGGAGAGGGAACTAGGTCTCTTCCTCCCTCCCTCTCCCTCTCTCCTCCTTCTCTCCCTCTCTCCCTCTCCCTCTCTCTCTCCCTGTCCCTGTTTCCCTGTTCCGGTCTCCCTGTGCCTCTCTCCCTCTCCCTTGTCTCTGCCTCTCCCTCCATCTCTCCCTCTCTGAGAGGGAGTGAGGGCGAGGGAGAGATGGAGGGAGAGGGAGTGAGGGCGAGGGAGAGATGGAGGGAGAGGGAGGAAGAGGGAGAGAGGAAGGGAAAGGGCGAGGGAAGGAGAGGGGGAGACGGAGGAGAGAGGGAGAGGGAGGGAAGAAGAGACCATTTTCCCTCTCCCGCTCTCCCTCTCTATCTCTCTCTCCCTCTGTCCCTCTCTCTCTTCTTCTCTCCCTCTTCCTCCATCTCTCCGTCTCCCTCTCTCCCTCTCCCTCCATCTCTCCCTTTCTGGGAAAGAGTGAGGGAGATGGAGACATGGAGGGAGAGGGAGGAGAAGGAGAGAGGGAGGAAGAGAGGTGTAGAGGGAGAGAGGGAGAGACGTCTTCGCTCCCTCCCTCTATCCCTCTCTCCCTTTCCCCCCTCTCTCTCCCTCTCCCCCTCCCTCTCCTGCTCTCCCTCTCCCTCTTTCCCTCTCCCTCCACCTCCTTCCCTCTCTGGAGAGGGAAGGAGGTGGAGGGAGAGGGAGAGCGGAACAGGGAAACAGGGACAGGGAGAGAGGGAGGGAGAGGGAGGGAGGAAGAGACCTCTTTCCATCTCCCTCTCCCCCCCCCTCTCCTCTCCATATCTCTCTCCCTCTCTTCCTCTCCCTCCCTCTCCCTCTCCCTCCATCTCCCCCTCTCCCTCTCTCCCTCTCCCTTGTCTCTGCCTCTCTATCTCTCCCTCTCTGGGAGGGAGTGAGGGAGATGGAGAGGTGGAGGGAGCGGGCGATCTGGAGGGAGGGAGAGGGTGAGAGGGAGGGAGGGAGAGAGGGATAGAGGGAGGGAGCGAGAGAGGGATAGAGGGAGGGAGGGAGAGAGGGATAGAGGGAGGGAGCGAGAGGGATGGAGGGAGCTAGAGGGATAGAGGGAGGGAGGGAGAGAGGGATAGAGGGAGGGAGGGAGGGAAAGAGGGAGGGAGGGAGGGAAAGAGGGAGGGAGGGAGGGAGAGACGGTCTTTCGCTCCCTCCCTCTCTCCCTCTCTCCCTCTCACCCCTATCTCTCCCTCTCCCCCCTCCCTCTCCTGCTCTCTCTCCCTGTCCCTCCACCTCCTTCCCTCTCCGGAGAGGGAAGGAGGTGGAGGGACAGGGAGAGGGAAAGAGGTAGAGGGAGAGCGTGCGGAACAGGGAAACAGGGACAGGGAGACAGGAAGGAAGAGAGGGAGAGGGAAGAGGGACGGGGGAGGCGGGAAGAGGGAGGGGGGAGGAGGGAGAGAGACGGGGGAGAGCGTGGAGGTAGGGGGAGGGGAGAGGGAGAGGGATGGGGGAGAGCAAGGGGGAGACGGAGGTGGAGAGGGAGTTGGGAGAGGGACGGGGAGAGGGACGGGGAGGGGGGAGAGGGAGGGGGGAGGGAGAGAGGGAAAGAGAGAGACGCAGAGGAAAGAGGGAGAGGGAAGAGAGAGAGGGACAGAGGGAGAGGGAGAGGGAGAGAGGGAGGAGGAGAGGGACGAGAGGAAGCAGGGAGAAAAGAGAGAAAGAACACACCATCTACATTTCTGTCAAATGACACCGGGGATCCTTACACAACCAGGAGAAAATAACACAGCGAGGCTCTTTCTCAGCTGGAACTGGAACTGCAGATGGGGCCAAACACCACCAGGGTGGCCACACATGTCCAGCTGCCGCCCCAGCCCCCTGAGTCTGGTCACCAGGGCTCTGAGTGTTTGCTCCAGGGACCTGGGGTTCACCCTGTCACCCTGGAGGTCGGGCCTAGACAGCATGGCCCCGGGCTGGACACATAGGGGGAAAAGCATCCCCACAGGCCAGCTTGTGCGTGCCGATTCAGCTGCCAGATTCTAGAGGCCCGGGATCACCCTGTGGCCCATGAAAGCCAGGAGCCAGGAGGGTCTTGCATCGGGATTCCTGTCCGTTGGACTGGAACGTTTACGTAAGGAGTCTTGGAAACAGTGGTAACAAGACTGAATTCGAACGAGCTTTAGGATATTATGGACCACTCCGAAGTGTGTGGGTTGCTAAAAACCCTCCCGGCTTCACTCTTGTTGAAAATGAAGATCCCCGAGATGCAGCGGATGCTGTCTGAGAAGTAGACGGGAGAACACTCTGTGGCTGCCGAGTAAGAGTGGACCTGTCGAATGGGGAAGGGAGAAGTCGAAATCGTGGCCGCCTCCTTCTTGGGGTCGTCGCCCTCGAGATGATTATCGGAGGAGGAGTCCTCCCCCTCACCACAGATCTCCAAGACGGAGAAGCTTCTCCCGCAGCCGGAGCAGGTCCCTTTAGTAGATATAGGAGAAGAGAGAGATCACTGTCCCGGGAGAGAAATCGCAAGCCGTCCCGATCTTTCTCTAGGTCTCCTAGCCGATCCAGGTCAAATGAAAGGAAATAGCAGACCACTTTGCAAGAGGAGTGGTGCACAGGAAATACCTTCATTTGACAGGAGTATGTACAGAAAATTCAAGTTTCGTTTGAGACTTCCGAAGCTTGATGCACTTTTTAAATGTTTTAGCTGTTCCCGTTTGTTTGTCTCTTGGGACAGTGACACATAAAGGTGTCATTCTCTGTGGTTTGAAATGGGTCATATGAGGCATGTAATATGAAGAATTGTTTCTTTACAATGTTCTCTTAAGCAGAATTGAATTTGCTTTGAATTTTTGGTCTTGCCTAGACTGATAATAAAACTCTAACTCCTGCCCACCTAAAGTGTGATGTTTATCATTATGGAAACAACACTGGCAAACATTGAAAAGACTTTCTGTAGCTGGGATGTGGTATGCAGCTGTAGTCAAGCAAGCAGTCTTTAAAAGGTACTGTGAACACAAGCCAGCAGGGAGAAATGAAAGCCGCACCCTTACCCTAGATTAGAGGTTTAAGAATTCCACTAGTCTTCACACTGGACAAGAGGTTGTCCAGTGAGTTTAGCATCTAAGAAGTTTCAAGGAAGTTAGTTTACCTTTGAGTTAGGTCATAAGTCCCCTCTGTGATTGGTGTACATGAATACATAGCTCTTTGTAAAGTTTTTTGGAAGTTGAGATTATCAAGACACCAGTGTCCTCCCAGATTAAGAGTATATTGTAGAGCTGAACTTTGAGTTACTGTGCAATTTTTTTTTCATGCTGTCATTTGTAATATGTTTTGTGAGACTCCTTGGGATTAAAGTTTTGGTTCCAAACGGAACAAAGAAAACAAAAAAAGGATCCACCTGCCAATGCAGGGGACCCGGGTTCGAGCCCTGGTCCGGGAAGATCCCATGTGCCGCAGATCAACTAAGCCCGTGGGCCACAACTATTGAGCCTGCGCTCTAGATCCTGGGAGCCACAACTACTGAGCCCCCATGCCACAACTACAGAAGCCCGCACATCTAGAGTCCGTGCTCCGAAACAAAAGAAGCCACTGTAATGAGAAGCACATGCCCGCAACAAAGAGGAGCCCCTGCTCGCCGCAACTAGAGAAAGCCCGTGTGCAGCAATGAAGACCCAACGCAGCAAAAAATAAAATAAAATAAAAAGACGCTACTGGCCAGGTGATCAAGGGTAAAATTGTTTGTCACAAGTCCCGTTGATGGTGTGTATCCTTGATGTGTGTATCCTTGATGGTGTGTATCCTTGATGATGTGACCTGAGGAGAATGACATTTTTATCTCTGTCTGGATCTTCCGCCCCAAACCCCATAACTCCAGCCCAACCATAAGAAAAACATCAGAAAACCAACAGACAAACAAATTGAGGGACAAAATACCTGACCAGTCCTCCTCAAAACTTTCAAGGTATCAAAACCCAGGGACGTCTGAGAAATGTCACAGCCCAGAGGAGACTGGGACAGAAAAAGGGTGTTAGGGGAAAGCTAGGGAAATTCTAATAAAGTGTGGACTTCAGTTAATAATAACGTATCCATCTCGGTTCCTTAGTTGGATAAGCATGTCGTACTAAAGTACTAACGTGTTGGAAATAGGGGTACTGGGTCGGGGGTCCACAGCACTCTGTACACTCTGTACAGATCTTTGCAACTTTTTTGTAACTCTAAGCTATTCTAAAATTAAGCAACTACTAAACAGAGATAAGAATGTTATTTCCCTGATTTGAACATGGCTGAGTTTGTTTTCATGGTCACATTTGTGCTATCTGGATGTGTCTTGGAATCAGTAGCAAAGGAGAGTTGCCAGCCCCTGGGAAGATGCGGCTGGTTTGCAGGTGGCTTGCTCTGGAGCTGAAGACCAGGGTGGGAAGTCTGCAGCCTCGGGCTGCACTTAGAACCATGGGAGGGGATGGGCCAGCTCAGTTAGGGATGGAACCTATAAATAAAACTTTTTCTTTTCCATTATGGCTTATCACAGGATATTGAATATAGTTCCCTGTGCTAGACAGTAGGACCTTGTAGCTTATCCATCCTATATTTAATAGTTTGCGTCTGCTAACCCCAAACTCCCAATCCAACCCTCCCTCACTCTTTCTCCCCCTTGGCAACCACAAGTCTGTTCTCTATGTCTGTGAGTCTGTTTTTGTTTCGTAGACAAGTTCATTTGTGTCGTATTTTAGATTTCACATATAAGAGAGATCATATATGTGTCTTTCTCTTCTGACTTACTTCACTTAGTATGATAATCTCTAGGTCCATCCACGACGTTGCTGCAAATAGCATTATTTCATTCTTTTTATGGCTGAATATATTCCATTGTATATATGTACCACATCTTCTTTATCCACTCACCCATCAGTGGACATTTAGGCAGCTTCCACATCTTGCCTATTATAAATAGTGATGCAATGAACACTGGGGTACATGTATCTTTTCTTTCTTTTTCTTTCTTTTTTTCTTTCTTTTTTCTTTCTTTTTCTTTCTTTCTTTCTTTTTCTTTCTTTCTTTCTCTCTCTCTTTCTTTATTTTTTTGTTACACAGCATGTGGGATCTTAGTTCCCTGGCCAGAGATGGAACCCATGCTCCCTGCACTGGAAGCACAGAGTCTTAACCACTAGACCACCAGGGAAATCCCAGGGGTGTATGTATATTTTTGAATTAGAGTTTTCTCCAGATCTATGCCCAGGAGTGGAATTGCGGGACCCTATGGCAGCTGTATCTGTTCTCTGCACGTCTCACATCAACCACGTGCACTCCAATCCTTGCTCTCAACGTCATCTTCGGGGAACACAACCTGCGACAGGGACCTTGACAAGAAGAAATGGCTCAGGGAAAAGCTAGCTGCACAGGGAGGAGATAGAGGCCATCGACCCTGGGGTGTGGCGGGGAGAGTGGGCACAGAGATTGGTCATTTCGTCCCTGATACTCAGCCCTCCTGGCTGCCCCACTCTAGGTCACCTCGGGATACAGAGGTGACCCGGTTAGAGTCCCAGCCTGTGCAGGAATCTCGGGGCACAAGCGGGTCTGAATAATATTAGTGCAGGGTCTCCCCCATGGCACTGGGGTTATTTGGGGCGGGTCATTCTCTGCTGGGGGCCCCTCTTGGGCACTGTGTGGGGTTCAGCAGCATCCCTGTCCCCACCCATTTGATTCCAGGGTCCCCTCCCCCCCAGTTGTGACAACCACAGATTTTCCCCAGACATCACTGAAGAACTGGGGGAGGCGGAAGCAGGATGGCCCTGGGTGAGGACAGCTGTGTTGAAGCAAGCAGCCTGGCTTAGGGCAAGGTCTGCCCCAATCCCGTCAGAGCCTGCATTTAGAACTGCCCCTTCCCTCTCCCACCTCCCATGCCCTGCAGTGGTCTCCGAGACATCATCCCCATGTAAGAAATCACACCTTCTCAGTTTACTGTCCCCAGCACCTAGAAGAGTGTCTGCTATGTAGTAGATGCTTCATAAATACTTGCTGAATAAAGGAGTTGAATAAAGGGATGAGTGGATGAATGAATGAAGGTTACCATGGAAGGAGGGGGGAGATTCCCTTTCTGGCTCTCGGGGATTGGGATATCAAGTGAAAGATCCATCCTAAATAGGCTGACCAGCCTTCTGGGTTCCCCAGAAATGAGGGTTTCCCCATAGTTCCAGCGCTCAAACCTGAGCGGTCCTGGGCAAAGTGGGGGCGGGTGTTGGTCACCCTGTGTAAACACAGTAACAATTCCAACTGCAATAGCAATGGCCAAGGACCTCTACGGTCTTACTGACCAGGCACAGTTCTTCACCTGGCGGGGAAGGGTGGGCCAGGATTGGAATTCCGGTGATCCAGGGTGGGCGGGTGAGGGCACACCCCGGGCTTGTGTAGGGGAGTCCAGGAAGGTTCTGGAGGAAGTGACAGTGACACAGGAGGGAGGGAGGAGTCTAAGGAAGAACGTCCCACACGACAACGTGTGCCAATGGCCCTGGGCCCAAGGTCACACCTGACCAGGGCTTGCTTGTTTTCTTTTTTTCTAATTTACTTTTCCCCACATGGATATGCAATTGTCCTAATGCCATTTATTGAAAACTCCTTAATTTCCTCACTTTCTGTCATATCAAGTTCTCATCTATCTGTTTCTGGACCTTTATTCTCTACCATAGAGCTATACGTCCCATCCTTGCACCACTAGGGCTGTTTCATCACTATAACTTTAGTTTTTACTCATTTATTTCTTTGGCCGTGCTGGGCGGCATGTGGGATCTTATTTCCCTGACCAGGCTTTGAACCCGCACCCCTTGCAGTGGAAGCTCGGAGTCTTAATCGCTGGACCTCCAGGGAAGTCCCCAGGGCTTGCTTTGACATCCATCGAATGGTGGCGGGTGGGCACGGGGAGCAGCTGTCTGTGAGCCACCCTGTGTAGAAATGCAGGGTGGAGGGCAGGACAGCTGGAGCGGGAGGGGAAAAGGCGGAGGAGGGAGGGAGGGAGGGATGGCGGGCGGGCGAGAGACAGACAGAGAGTTTCCGGAGACAATAGCTCTGGCCGTGTCCTAGGGCATGAAAGCTGAAAATAGCTCCTAGTGCCGGGAGCCCTGGAGCCGGAGCCTGGGAGCCATTGTGACTGGCACTCCTCCCTGGTGTGTGTGTGTGCGGGGGCGGGGGGCTCTGGACTTCTCAGGCTGGGAATGGGGTGCACGGAGCAAGGACGGAGCAGGGACGGAGCAGGGACCCTTCTCTCTGGGACCTCGCAGGCCATCCTTAGCTCACAAAGCTGAGCCACTCCCGGCCCTACGAGGGGGGGGCTTATCCTCCCTGTCCCCTGGATCACACCCCCTCACACACGACTTCCCCTTGTGTGCTCCCAGCAACCAAGAGAATCTGTTTTTAAAAGATTTGGGGGAGGGGGGTAAACATACAAACAAGAGCAGAATGGATACTTTTTCCGAATGGGAATGGCTCTGTGTAACCCCTTCCCCAGGGTAACCAGAGTCCTGACCTCTAACACCCTTGACGAGTCAGCCTTGGTCTGGGCTTGCAGACCCACGGAAGCTTCCTCATCCCCTCCTTCAGACCCCGTCTCTCCCTCGGCGTCTTTGTGAGAGGCACCCGGGGAAGTGGGACTGCTAGGCTGTACTGCTGCTAGAACTGCACCTGGGCTCCACCAGGCTCCAGCCCCCCGCCCTGTGCACCTCTCTGTCCCTGAGGCACCTCAACTGGTAGGAGCGGCATCACCTTCCCTCCCGGGACTTGTGACACTTAAGGGAGACACAGAAAGGACAAGCGTTTGGCTCCCTGGCTGGCAAAGAGCAGGTGCTCAATTGTCATAAGTGGCCGTATCAGTGAGGGTTCTCCAGACAAACAGAATCCATAGGGTGTGTGTGTATATACACACACACGTACATATGTACACGCATACAAAAATATACAGCTGTGTATATATGCAGTACGCATACAGACATATACACATATAGTATATACAATACGCAAATACATATATACACACATATATATAAAATGCATAGTTTGTATATATACAGTATGTATACACACATATACACGTAATATATACAATAGACACATACAGATACACTATACATACACACATATGAAATGCATCGTTTGTGTATATACAGTATGTACACATACGTATAACATATGCAATGTACACACCTAGGTACGTCTATATCATACATATATACACACATAGAAAGATATTTAGGTGTGTATATATACAGTATACATACATACACATATAATATATGCAATACATACACGTACATACATATAGACACGCATATACACCTACATAGAAAAGCATGTAGAATAAAAATATATATGTACTGCATATATAAATTCCTTGTATTCGTTCCTCCTTTACGCAAAGTGGACCAATTTCAGTGTTAATCTCTTCTGAAAAATACCTTCCCGGCCACATCTGGAATAATGTTTGTGGTTGCCGGGGCCCCACGCAGTGCGCACATGAGATTAACCATCCCCGTGGCGATGATGACACTTTATTTTCTCCCTTGACCATTGTCACTACTATTCCAATTAAAATGGCAGTGCTATGAGGGCAGGGCATTTCCTTTTTGGCCAGTACTGAGCGTCCGCGGTCTGGTGCCTAGCATAGGCTAAATACACGGCAATTTTGTGAACAGAAGCCGGGATTCCAGCTGTCATATTTAATAGGAATTATAGTCTTATTATTGGGGGGGAGGGGTTGTGTCACGGTACGTCGAGGTCGGGAGTCGAACTCGCCACCACTGGCCCTGAGAGGTTTTGCCGGGTCCCCACTTCGGGCCGGTGGGTGTGGCCAGGGGCAGCCGATGACGTGCGTATGTGCGTGCGTACGTGCGTGCGTGCGTGGGAGCGTGCGTGCGTGAGAGCGTGCGAGTCCACGGGGCGGGCCGCGCGCGCCGGGAGTGTTTCAGCCCGGCCCCCGGCTCATTGTGGTCGCCTCACGCCGGCCCGAGTTCGCAGCAGCGCTGGAGGCCCCGGGCCTGTGAGCACAAAGAGGGAGCCGGGGGCCGGACGGGAGCGCTGTGGCGGCAGCTGAGGCCCAGACCAGGCCCCCCTCAGCCTCCCGCCTGCCCGTCTGCCCCGCCCCCGCCGGCGGCGCCGCGCCCCTCCCCCAACCGCCAGACTAGCGCGGTGCGGGGCCCGCGCGCGAAGACATGGGGGAGAAGCTGGAGCTGAGGCTGGAGTCGCTCTTGGGGACCGAGCCCGCCGTCTGCCCGTGGCCGCTGCCGGTCTACGTAAGTGCCACCCGTCCCCTCCTCCCGGACCCCCGCTCCTGTTCCCCCACGGCGCGCGCTGAGCCCACCGAGAAACGGAGCGACTCGAGTCGCCAGACCCTCTTTGGAGCCCCCCTTCCCGCCCCGCCGTGGTTCTCCGCGGCAGTTTCCAGCCCCCGCGCGCAGGGTGGGCAGAGGGGAGCCGGCGCCGGCCGGGGGCGCCGACTCGGCCGCGGGGACCCCGCGCTTCCGAGGGGCGCCTGAGCCGGTCTGCGGTTGGCTCTGCAGGGCTGGGGACCCCGGTCCCCCCGGGCCTGGACTGCCGGCGGGCTTGCCCTTCTGTACTTTAGGATCTGACACGTAGGGTTTCTTTTTCCTGGTAGTTTATTCTTAGCTCTGTCAACGTACTTAGTTTTTAAAATTTGTTTTTATTTTTCAGGGCACCCTTTCCTCCCTCTCTCCAGTTTTTTTGTGTTTCTCTTTTGTTTTGTTTTAGTTAGGCATTTTGTCCCTCTGATCTTGAGTGGGTGGGCTGGCAGGACACTTGGAGAGGAGGCGTTCTGTCCCCTGATCTTGAGTGGCCTTTGGAAAATGACGGGCCAGACGGAAATTAAATTTAATTGATATATAATATTGTATCCGTCCAAGGTGTACAATGTGATGATTAATATATATATAGTGTGTGTGAAATGATTACCACAATAAGTTTAGTTAACCTTAATTCACATAATTACAAATGTTATCTTTGTGATGAGAACTTTCAAGATCTACTCTCTTAGCAACTTTCAAACATAAAATACGGTATTGTTAACCGTAGTGACCGAGCTGTACATTACATCACCATTACTCACTTGTCTTATAACTAGAAGTTTTTACCTTTTGATCATCTTCCCTCATTTTCGTCACCTCCAACCCCCAGCTCTGGCAACCGTCATTCCATTCTTTCTATCATGAGTTCAGTATTTTAGATTTCACATATGAGATCATAAAGTATTTATCTTTCTCTGTCTGACATTTCATTTAGCATAATGCCCCCCAAACCCACCCATGTGGTCACAAATAGCCAGATTTCCTTCTTTATCATGGCTGACTAATAGTAGGTTGTATGCACCCCCATTTTCTTCATCCATTCATCCACAAGAAAACACTGAGGTTGTTTCCATGTCTTGGCTACTGTATTGGGTTGGCCAGAAAGTTCATACAGTTAATGAATACACTGTTCAGTCAAACTTGGTGAAAATGAGTCTTTTATTTTTACTTAAAATAAATCTTTGACAAAGCCAGCTAGGCATCCCTTTGAGTAACGACTTATATCACATTGAAATATTTTAAACATATGAACAGTAATAGCTGAAATGACAAATGTTACTAATATTGACACAATTTATCAAGGAGAATAGGTTAGAATATGTTAAAATGCAGGTGGACAGTGAAAGAACAACTATAACTTTTAACTAAATATTGTCTTGATATTTAGACCATTGGTTAAAATCATGATAACAGGTTTCATCCGTTTCAAGAAAGCAGAATATTTGCAGATCACTTAACATTTACTAGGTATGTTCTCAGCCTGGAAGGATATATTTCACTTACATGTGTCATTTAATTTAACCACATCCCTCTGTAATAGATAGTGGTATCCCTATTTGCAGATAGGAGACAGGCTCAGAAAGATTAAGAATGTTACCTAATTCTAGTAAGTAGCCAAACCTAAACTGATCTAATTCCAGGGCAAAGCTCTTTCTGGCACATCAGTGTGGGTCTTTATCTCTTTGAGAATTGTTGAACATTAAAAGCCTTCTTCCAGGTAAATGCATAAAGAAACAACATGAGCAATGATATAACAATACAAGTCTCACTAAATAATTGGTGTGTTTGGCCTTGCTTTTGCTGATAGATCTTTTGCAAAATTGCTTTTCTCTGAGATATTTAAAGTGGACTTTAACTATTTTCTTGGAAGCCTTTCCTAAATTATACCTATCAGAAAGCTGCTTTGCTTTAAGGCCGAAGAAAAATGAAAGCTTACTTAACTACACTTAGGTGCCAGGGTCATACTATGAGCTCTACACCTGCCAGGATTCACGCTAAGATAGATAGGGTGGCTCAGCAAACTGTCCATAGTCCTGTGATTTCTTTCTGATATTCTGAAGTAGAAATAATTTAATAACTGTTCACAAAAGAGAGAAACACTGTTTCTTGGTCCTCAATATCATACTGCTGTAGGCTAATTCTTTCTCTCTTCTGTTGCCCCTTAGTATAGAGAGTGTGTTTTGGGGACCCTCCTTCACGATCTTCTCCATTCCAAGAGCATCTTACATAAATCCAGGACTTCTCAAGCAGCCAGTTTTGCCAGATGGTCTTAGGGTTGGTTGTACCCATATATGTATAATCTGAACTTCTCAAGTAAGGTCCTTAGAGAGCATAATGGCTAAGAGAATTGGTGCTGATACCAGACCTGAGTCCAAATACTGCCTATGCCCCTAACTAGCTGTGTAACCTTGGAGAAGTAACTTAAGCCCCTTAAAGGGATTAGATTTCTCACCTGGAAACTGGAATAATAAATGCATCTACCTCATATGGTTACGGTGTAAATTGATGTAACTTGAGATGGTGCGTGTTAAGCATTAGCACAGTGCCTGTCTCTTGTTAGTAATACCTGCTTTTCTTATTAATTATTCTCTTTATATTCCCAGTTCCAGCTGGGTGCCTAACATATAATAGTTGTTCAGCAAATAGTTACTGGATTGAACCAGCTCTGAAATTGAAGCATTGGGTCAACAGCAAAGTAGTCACCCCACCGTCATTTCTCCCAGAGAAAGGGAGAATAGATGGAAGCCAGCCATCATACTTTCTTTTCTTATTCTAAACTTCCCATCCAGCCCCAGCAATAAAATAATCTTCCTGGACCCTAACAATTTCAAGGATTCTTCAAATCACACTATTTGAAAATAGCTGGGTTGCCCTAATCTAATATGTCCCAGGACCCCAAGGTCACCAAGCTTCTATTAATGAAGTCTAGTTAAGATAAATGATAACAGTTAGTCAACCAACTGCTTATGAGCTCATTGGGCTTTTTAAAATTTACTATCTGCGCTTCATAGAGACACAGGTATTTTGCTTTTGTAGGACATTCAACAGTCAAAGTAGTCTTTTAAAAAGCACAAATCAGACGCTATTATTGCACTGCTTCTAACCTCTAAAGGCTATCTATTGTAAAGAGATGAAATTTTCAACTACTTAGCCAGGCTCACAGGGACCGTGTGCTCTGGTCACTTACTACATCTTTCCCTGACCTTCATGGGGCTCGAGGCACAGTTGTCCTTTTCAGTCCCTCAGATGCAACAAGCTCTACTTCTTGCTCTCCCAGCTTTAGATGGGCTAATCCATCTACCCAGACCAATTTCCCTCTTATCGTTAAGGTCTCGGTTCAAACGCCACCACTACTATCTTGACCAAAGAGACCTGCCTCCTCAGTGCCTCTCCATCCCTTTGTCCAATCGTATTTCTGTCACTGTACAACATTTATTTACATGTTTACTCTGTCTTCCTCCACCACTGGACATTTGCTTAAGAGCAGGGACTTTGTAATTTTTTGCTTCCAAGGCTTGCAGAGGACACTGGCACGTAGGTGTGTAGGAAATGTGTGTCTAATAAAGAATAAATATGTGAATGAAAAAAAAAACTGAAACACTAACACAAGATTATTCTTCTTTCAAAAGAATAATGAAAAATAATTTCATTCAATAAGAGTCATTCTTAGTTACTGATCCATGACTTAGTAGATCCCATTCAATTTAAAATGTCCCCTTTTTTTCTGATACTTTCATAAGTCATTAATTAAGTGTTGCTCACTTTTAAGGCCAATCTGTGAGACATTATTTAACTTGTCTCCTCTAAAGTTCCAGCATTAACTCAGGCGGGGCTTCACCAAGTACTGATCATGTGACCTTGGCCTCTCATTGCCTCCGTGTTCTCATTTGTAACATGGGTATAATAATCGGCTTATTTCATACGCCTATGAGGAGGAAAACTTCATGTGTGTGTGTGTGTGTGTGTGTGTGTGTGTCTATATATATGTATTTAAACAGTGTCTTAGAATAGTGTCTGGCACATGATAAGCATTATAGAAGTATTGACTGCTGCTACTAGTACTGTTATTATGAGAACTAACTGTTGAGAATAATCCTTCATATAGTGGTTTATTCCACTGAAGATAAAGGAAACTCATAGAATGTTAGAAATCAGATTAAACACGGAAAGCCAGTAAAATATACCAGGACAGAAGATGATGAGAGTGTGAAAGGATAGAGGAAAAAAAATGGTTTTTGTTTTTCTTTTTCTTTTTTAAAGAAGGAAAGAGCCTAGAAATAGGAGAAAAACTATTCATTGGCTATACTGACATGGAGATCGCTGGTGACCTTCATAAGTAAAATTTCAGGACAGTGGGCAGAGAGATTACGGTGAGGGAAGTCAGATGGATGTAAATTATAGAGTAGATGGGACGTGAGGAAATGGAAACAATATATGATGATAACAATTTTGAAAAGTTCAGACATGAATTGGCTAAAGAAGATATGCAGGGATTAGAGGAGGAGGGAGGCTTTCGTGTTACACGTATAGTTTTTAACATTTTAAGTTGGAGTTACTAGTCTAGAATGAGGTTGAATTTTGGCAAGAATCATTCATAAGGAGTAGATGGGTTGTAGAAAATGCAGTGCTGTGAAGTACTTGAGAAGATGAGAGAAAATGAAATGCTATCTGTAGTGCACGTGGCCTTTGAACTTGAACTCCTGTAGTGCAAGGGAATACAAAGATCAATGCAAATGCTAATGAATTAACGGATTTGGCAGTGGACTATTTACTGACTTCTGTGTTCCTAATGAGTTAGGAAGCGCCTCACCAGCTCAGAGTGAAGGAAGTAGAGAGGATGGAGGAAAATTTGAGGAGGGTAGGGAAAGCTTCTAAGAAAATAGTCCTTAAGGAGAATTAGAAAGAACTTACTGTAAGTCAGAGCAATATTTCCAGTCTTGAAAATCCATTTGAAGTTGGTGTTTATTAATTTATTGGAATACCAATTTTCCCTGCCACATGATGTTTCTCCAGCTACCTGGATATAAGTTACACAGAGGCAGAAAAGAATGAGAGATAACAATCGAGGGAAAATACAATTAGTATTTTTTTTTTTACCTTTTTCCACTTCCCCGCTCCAACTCTGGGGAGCCTTCATGGACATGGCTGCCCTCGCAGCCTGCAGCAGCACGCTGTTATCAAAGAATTCAAAGAAATGGAACATAGGTTTCCAACTTAATAATTCAGCAAAATCAAAAATTGTATATAATGTTTTCTGTTGGCAAAGATTTTTGCAATATAATTCGGTTCCATCTTTTGACAAGTAATTTGGCAATGTCTAGCAAGATAAAAATGTTAATAGCTTTTTACACATTAATTCTAATTCTGGAAGCTTATGCCGATAAATAATTTATAATCCAGAAAATTATTATATAAAGATGCTCATTGTCATGTCATTTGTAATAACAAAACATTGGAAACACCTTTAATTGTTAAGAATAGGAAAACAGTTTAGGAAATTATATCCACTTAGTAGAAAGTGACACAGTTACTATATTATAATTACAAGATGATGGAGCAAAATAAAATAATGCTTAATAAAGAAAGAATGAAGAAAGCTGACCTAAAATTGTGTCTTCCTTATGACAGTAATTATGTAAACATATCAATGTTTATTAAAGCTTAAAACCAAGATAAAGTTTTAAAAGCTCTGTACCAGTAATGGGGATTTTATGTTCGTTTCAAAATATTTTTTGACACAACTCTTAGAATTTTGTTTTGTCTACTCCTTTTCTTAAGAATTTCTGATTATTACCTCACTTTTCATTTCATAGTTTCAAATAAAGCCAGCAATTTTATCATCAGAGAAGATTAGACTTATTGGACAGTTCATAATTCCAAGTTATTTGGTATAAAAAGACCATATACACTTGTAGGTGCTTTCAAAATAAAATTTCGAGAAGTTTTTTTTTTTTGCTTAGTCTTTCCTAGTATGGAGATGAAGCAAACTACCTAAAATTGCTAGCCATTCTTTTTTCATTTTTCTCATTTTATTGATTTATCTTGCCCTTCACAGAAATGATAAGAAATGAGTCTGCAGTTGCATCTGCCAATTTCTTAAATCCTCTATTATCCACATTATGAAATCATACTAGTATGAATGCTTCCAGTATTTTCAGAACTCTTTAGGTAGTATACTTTAGCATTCTGTATGAAGTATCTTATGTAAGTGTAAAATTTAGACTCAACTTCTGGAAGCTTTTGATTTCTTAGTTCAAAAGTGAGAGATCCTTAGTTCAGCCATATGATTAACAATTACTTGTATAGTAAGAAGCTCCTAAATTATTGTTTTATGGGTACCTGGCAGTTTTCTTGCCATTTCTCAGAAGTTCTCTATTAAACACATTCTCTCTCTTTCTCTCTCTCTATCTCTCTGTCTCTCTCTGTCTCTCTCTGTCTCTCTCTCTCTCTCTCACACACACACACACACACACACACACACATTGTGATTAAAAGCACAGATTTTGGCATTATGAAATCTAAGGTTCAATTTCCAGTTGTGTAGTTTCTGGGCCACTTGACTTTAGGCAAGTAACCTAATGTCTCTGAACCTTGTTATTTTCATCTGTAAAATAGAAATTACAATTATATCAGACAATCCTCAAAACATCCGTAATGATTTTAGAGTTTCAGAGTCAGGTAAAAGCAGGCACTCAGTAAATGGCTAGTGCTTTTATTACTTTATTATTATTTAGGTCTTGGTTTTCCTTGAGTGTGTGAGTCCCCATAATGAAATGTAATTTCCAGTAGATTGAGTAACACCTGTTTTCACCAAAAATTTTAACTGAGTTCATTACTTTCTGTGCAACCCAGATTAGTTTTCTGCCTCCTTTTCTGTGCCGTATGTAGGTGTTCAGTAGATTTATTTAATAAATGTATGAATGCATGAACGCGTAGATGAATTTTTAAATGCTTCTTTTTGAGAAGGTAGAACAAATGTGACACAGTAGAACAGATAAGAAAATAATCCATGGAAAAAATGGCAAAGTCATGTATGTGTCCAGGGCCAGCCTAAGAGGAATTACTTTTTTTTTTTTTTTTTAGGAAAAATGTGTTGAATAGCTTATTTTAATTATTTTTAAAAGTTAAGTACAGGGACTTCCCTGGCGGTCCAGTGGTTAAGACTTCGCCTTCCAATGCAGGGGGGTGTGGGTTCAATCCCTAGTCGGGGAGCTATGGTCCCACATGCCTCGCAGCCAAAAAACCAGAACATAAAACAGAAGCAGTATTGTAACAAATTCAATGAAGACTTTAACAAATGGTCCACATCCAAAAAAAAAGTTAAGTACAAAACTTTGCTGATGATTTACATATTTAGGACCAATAAAATAATGTGAGATTAGCTGTACTAAAACAGAATGTTGAGCTACATTCACATTAAGTGACATTATATAGTCTGAGTTTATGGAAAACTTCTGAGATGGTGAGTGACCTTTGAGCAGAAAAAGACAGAAGGAGAAATGGCCTTTTCTACATTCTATTGTGCCTCTAAGTAAAATGCTTGGTAATCTAGCTACAAAGCTCTATGTCATTGGCCTTAGGCACGTACTGTGATCTACCTTGTGAAGATCAGATTTTGCCATGGAGAGGATTTGTAAAAGTATCACACATTCCAGTACCGTTGGCAACCACAGCTACCAAAAACTCCAATTTAAATTGATGAGCCTAATATCAGATGATAGTATCATTTCCTTGTGGGTGTTCTGGGAAAAGGTGGGTAGGAAATGTATAAAAGTGAATACTTTATTGACTGAAATAACACTTCATCATTTTGAAAACATAAAATACATTAAAGTTGTTATAGCATCATACATGAATATTTCACTGTATTTTAGACCTTGCCTACAAGCAATGTTTTCTGCCCTTTGAAAGAGAACCATGCTTGTGGTATGCATTAATCATAGAAAAGATTAAACACTGAAAAGAAATTCAGCCTTTAAAGACAATTTGCTTTGATTGATTCAGTGGGTTCTCCTAAAAAGTTAATACCCAGAATTATTGCTTGTTAAATTGGAGTTACAAATTCTTTCAGAGTTACTTAGTATTTTCTTTAATATCAGTATCAAGGAAGGCAAAGCAAATTTACATATTTATTAGGAAATACAGGCACATAATCATAAAACAAGAAAACACAACGTTTTTATAGACTTTATTTTTTAGAAGTGTTTTAATTTTACAGAAAAATTGAGAAGATAGTATAAAGTGTTTCCATATACACTATACCCATTTCCCTCTGTGACGATCAACTTATATTAGTATGTTACATTGTTACAATCAGTGAACAAATATTGATACATTATTGTTTACTATAGTCCATACATTAGTCCAGTTCCTTAGTTTTTACCTAATGTCCTTTTTCTATTCCAGGATTTCATCCAAAACATCACATTACATTTAGTTGCCATGTTTCCTTAGGCTCCTCTTGGGTTTGATAGCTTCTCAGATTTTCCTTGCATGACCTTGGCAATTTTGAGTAGTTAGGCTTGTGTAGGATGCCCGCTACTAGAATTTGTTTGATGCATGTTTCATTGATAATATTGGGATTATGTGTTTGGGGGAGGAAGACCACAAGAGTAGAAGGGTTATTTTGTCAGATCACATCAAGTGTACAAAGTATCAATATGCATTATGAATGCTGAGGTCGACCTTGATCACCAGGCTGAGGTAGTGTTTTTCAGGTTTCTCCATTGTAAAATTACTGTTTTCCCTTCTCCATATTGTACTTTTTGGAAGGAAGTCAATATGCTCAGCCCACAACTAAGGAATAGAGAGTTATGCTTAAGATGGAGTACTACATAAACTATTTGGAATTCTTTTGCACTGGAGATTTATCTATTCTCCCGCATTTATTTATGTATCCAATTATTTATTTATATCAGAAGAACTCACGGATTTTTATTTTATACTTTGGGTCATAATCTAATTCTACGTTAGTTACTTTGTTCCTCAAATTGCTCTAGTCCTGACCCTTGTGAACTCTTTTCAGTTCAGTGGCTCGTGTGCCACTCTGAGGTATCCCCATGCTATATATTTTTTTGGAACTTCCTTACTTTCTGACACTATAAGATGGCCTTGTATATAAATCTTGTATATTTACTGCCCCAGTCCTAGAATCAGCTATTTCTTCAAGGATAACTAGGTCTTTTTAGTGGAGAACAGCATTAGACAGCAGGATCTGGGTGTGGGGTGTGCTAATTGCTGCCCGGATGTCATTGCTTCTAGATCTTCTCAGCTGACAGAGCAAAGAGATAACATGTGTGTACATTCCCCACGTATATGGACATATCTATAAGTATCTCTCTACATAACCATGTGTGTTAAGGTAATATGAAGCAATATTAAGCTAAGCATGAATGTATATTGATGTTTCCAACTTTAATCTGTTACCACATAGATCATCTTAGCCTCATCTCTTGCTTATCTTTAAATTTCAACTGCGGCAAAACACTTGACTTTTAGAAGTATGAAAATCAAATTGTAGCTACTTTGGGAAGCCACATCATCTAGCAGAAGAATTCTTAAAGGGCAAGGTGTATATCATCAAATTTTAATTTACAGTCAGCAGTACTTTGTAACATCCATAGGCCTCCAGACCTCTGCTTCCAAGAAGAGGAAGTAGCCCATTTCTCCCAGGTTCTTCCACTTAAAACTAAAACCCTGAACATAACAACAGACAAACATAGGAAGACACTGAAAGGTGGAAATGAGAAGGCAGACTTAACTAGGGACTTTGGGACTTGAGGAATAACATGGTGATGAGTCCCCTGTGTTTCCTGTTGCTTCCCATACATCCTGGAGAGGGTATTACAGGAACCCCCAATCAATAACCACCAACAGAACAACAGACAAAAAAGCTTCAAAAAAGAAAACACAAAACCCCCGTTCCCCCTAGCCAAGGTATGAGGAAAGGGGTTGTCAAAGACAGAAAACCATTTGGGCGATAATATACACACTACTCGAGCCAAGTGCCAGTGGAATATTGCACCCATCCCCTATGTCCTGTGGTTTCAGTTGGGCCAAGCTAGGATTTGATCTTCCACACCACCCCACTCCTGCCCTCCAGAAGAGGCAGCGCTCTGATTCGCCACCAGGGCTGTTTCAGTGTGGTGCAGTGGGGAGCTGAGCCTCCACCCCTTTGCATTAGCAAAGAGACTTTCAAAGGTGGTGCCTGACAGGCTAGTTAACACTGGGCTGCCCTCACACAGTCGTGGGGTCCAATGGTGGGACCTAGCCTCCGTCTCTCCCTGACATCGATAAGAATAGGATGTTACAGGTTGGAGGGAGTAGGCACCCCACTAACCCCCAACACATGGTGTCAGTGAGACCCAATGGGGTGCTGAATCCCCATAACCGTCCTGAGGCAGTAAGACAGAATGAGATGGCACAAGCAGGGCTAGTTGGCAGTTCTCTTCCTCTTACCCTGGTGTCAGTGGGGCCAGCAGGTAGCTGACCCTCTACCCACACCCGGCATCAACAAGAAGGAATGAAGTGGGAGGAAGGACAGCAAACACAGCAAACACTTCACCTCTCCCCTCCCCTGGTGTCAAGAAATCTACTGGGGAGATGAACTTCCACTCCTACTAAAAGGCAACAGAATGATATTAATGTTCCCACTTTTGGGGGGAAGGTGTCAGAAGGGCCAGTAGGATAGCTGAACTTCTACTTGATCTGTCTGCAGTGAGAGAATGTAAGTGCCCACTTTTGCTGGGGTTTTGACAGTAGGGCCCAGTGGAAATCTGTACGTAACCCCCCAGTCCTCATACTCCACCTCCAATAGGATGACTTCCTTCTAAAAAGTAATAATAAAATTAAATGGGATACAGAGTCATATAATAACTCACAATGTTTAGAATCCAATTGAAAAATACTCATGGCACCAAGAAGCAGGAAATCACAGAATAAATGAGAAAAGACAATAGACCTACACCAGCACTGAGATAAAACATCTATTGAAATTATCAGACAGGGGTTTTAAATAAGCTGTCACATAAATGCTTCAATTAGCAATTATGTGTTCCTTGACGGAAATGGGAAAAATAGAAAATGTGAACAAAGAACTAGAAGTTATAAGAATAAAAACAAATGAGAACAGTAGAACTGAAAAATACAACAATCAAAAAACTTTGCTCAAGAGTAGAGTGGAGATTACAAAGCACAGAATCATGAACTTAGAAGAGATCAATACAATGTACCACATGTACAGAGAAAAATAGGCTGAGGGGTAGAGATGGGAGAAAGAACAGGATCTCAAGAACCTGTAAACAGTAACAAAAGCACTAACATTCATATCATCAAGGTTCCAGAATGAAAACAGAGAGCACGTAGGACTGACAAAGTATTCAGAGAAATAATGACTGAAACGTTCCCAATTTTTTAGAAGACATAAGCACACATCCAAGGATCTGAGCAAATCCAAAGAGGAAAAACACAAAGGTATCCTTGTCAAGACGCGTCATAATTAAACTTCTGAAAAGTAGAGACAAAACAAATCTCGAAAGTGGACAGGCAGAAACGATGCATCACTTATTGAGAAACCAATTCCAATGACAGCATATTTCTTGTCTAAAATTATGGAGTCAGAAGCATTGACATAACATTTTTCAAGTAGTAAAAGAAAAGAACTCTCAGCCACAAATTCACACTTTTTATATCCACTTTCTTGTTTGACTTATATTAATGGACTACCAACTCATCTTTCTATATCCGGGCCTGCCATCAGACTTCTCCAAAAATCTAGTCACAGTATTTCCAGAGTGATCTTTCTGAAAAAGAAACAAATTTTTCTTATAAAAGTACCTGATTGTGTTATGAAACTTTTCTCTCTTCTAAGTTACCAGGTAAAATCCTTCAATGGATTCCCATCTTTCTTGGAGGAAAATCTCACATCCAAACTCTCTTTGTCCTTTTGGGCTGCTGTAAGATTATACTGCAGGTTGGGTGGCTCATAAACACCAGGAATTTTTTTTCTCACGGCTCCGGAGGCTGCGAGTTCAAGAATAGGTTGCCAGTATGGTCAGATGAGGGCCCTCTTCTGAATCACAGACTTCTCATTGTATCCTCACATGGCAGAAGAGCTTAGGGAGCTCTGTGGGGTCTCTTTTATAAGAGCACTAATACCATAATCATTTCCCAAAGGCCCCACCTACTAATACTATCAGCTACGGAAATTAAGATTTCAACGTATGAATTTGGAGGGGAACACAAAGACTAGACCATAGCACTTACTATACATACATGGACCATGCATGATCTGGCTTCTACGCCCCTCTCCATTGTTTTCTTTTCCTACACGCCAGTGAGCATTTCTCTTTTTTTTTTTTTTTTTTTTCTTTTTTTTTGCGGTACGCGGGCCTCTCACTGTTGTGGCCTCTCCCGTTGCGGAGCACAGGCTCCGGACGCGCAGGCTCAGTGTCCATGGCTCACGGTGCCTAGCCGCTCCGCGGCATGTGGGATCTTCCCGGACCGGGACACGAACCCGTGTCCCCTGCATCGGCAGGCGGACTGTCAACCACTGCGCCACCAGGGAAGCCCCAGTGAGCATTTCTTATACTGATTATGAATGGAACTCCTTTCTGGACTGATCCTTAACCATTCATTTTCTGGTAAGTGTGAATTTATCTTCTCTTTTCTTCAAAACTTCACCCTTCCTTCATGTTACATATCCATTTCAATTGCCTTCTACAGGAAGCCCTAATGATATCGCCCATATACTACTGTCCACAGCATGAATTAAGGTCTTACTGTGTCTTCCTATAGCACTCTGTAATACCTTTTACGGTAACTATGGATTTTCTTATTTGAGTGTCACAATACATTGAATTGTAGGTGGCACTATAATGATTTTAGTAACAGTAACACTGGTGCCTAGTTTAACCCATGACATACTTTAGGTGTTCAATATATGTGTGTTGAATGAGTGAATGAATGAATGGTCAATTTGAAATCTTAATCATGTTACTTTTCAAAAATCTGTTAAAAGATACCACAGTTTTCCAGAAGATTAGGGAGTTAGGACCTTAAACTTGATTTAACAGAGGAAATTTTTACTCATACATCCTGCTTAAATACCTCAAAGTAAAACCATAAACCCAGGAATTTAAGGTTATCCATTTGGACTTTCAAGCCAATAATTAATATCTCCTGCCCCGACTGTATTAGATGGTTTCGATGCTCCACTCATATCTCCCCAGCACTCATCATTCCAGTATATGCTGATAGAATCATGCTGCCGCCTGCAATTATCCACCTTAGGGCAGGCCAGAAGTGTACAGGAGTTAATGTATCTGGGTGTAGCTTTCAACCAAGGACAGGGGACTGGAAGATAAGTACTTCAAGTTTCTCACCGATTCTTGGGATAACTCTGAGACATGTTCTGTAGAGTTTCACAGAACTCGTCTGAAGTACTGGCAGCAGTTCCCTGCAGGAGTAATTTATTCGGTAATGCACCTCTGTTGGCTTCCTTCCATGCCTCCATTCTCAATTCCCACTCCACTTCTGAGTTTTCTGGAAGCACCTCCCAGATGAGCAGTTTGCACTCAAATTATTGCCTCAAGGTCTGCTTCTAGGGGAACTGAGTTGATAGCCTCCTAACAACCCAGTGCTCCTTACAGAGCCGTCACTGGTACAAGTACCAAGGCATGGCACATTACGTATCACTCCTCCTAAATCCTTATATTTTCCAATAGATAGGAAAGAGCATTACCTTGAAGAGAAAAAGAGTTCATATGAGGATGGCCAATGGATAAAGGGAAGGAGAGACAGTGCCATTTGCTTTCCATTAATGATAGTGTGAAATGTATGGGCAGATGGTCTAACAGGTGTGACTATAATTTGAGGAGCCTGCTCCCTTGGTTACAGAAGACTGCTATTGTTATTATTATGGAACCACAACCTCATGACTTTATTGTTTCACTTGATGTTACCTTCTCCTTTACCCTTAAATCTTTGTACATCACTGAATTGCAGCCAATAGATTTATTTTCTCCCTATGGCTCCACCACAAAAAGAGACACACATGTGCACACACATACACACACACACACACAGAGTTTTGTGTATGCCAGTGCTAGAAAAGACAAGCTCATGGTGCATGTATGCAATGGATATTGTACATTACAGGTCTCTGTGAAATAGTCTTCTGCAGGTTCCTATGTTTATTTTATGAATAATTAACTTTAGTAAAGTTAATTTCCTGAAGATCTTGTTGAAGACTGAAGAAAGGAAGTAAATTGTAAAGAAAAAGACTTCGAAACTTGCCCTTTTCGCCCTCTCTTTGTGTCTTAATGAACAAAGGATAACTGGGCCTTTTTTGAAGCCTTTGCTTGAGTTGAAGACACAAAATGCAACCTGTACTCTTATCATAATATGCTCAGTTTATGAGTACCCAAACTTATAAACCGTGAATTTCCCTAAAGTTATTATACCATCTAGAAGATGTTTGCTTGGACGTTTACTTAAAACCAAACAATTGAGGTCTATGTGTCCAAATAATTTCCTTCTCTCTTGCTGTCTCCATTTCAGTTTCCTGAGTTTCTGGGAAGGCCTGGTTTCCCCAAAGGAACGATTTCTGGTAGAAGTCTGAAGGTCTGACCCAAGAAGAAAAAATCCAGTACAGCCAATGAATTGAGGACAAGAAGTTTTCCGATCAGGTAGGAACATTTAATCTCATACATTACGATCGCCTTAAGTAAGGTGTGCTGATAGCTGGATATGATTTAACTGCTTGGAAAAAGATGCATATATATTATATGACCTACCCCACAAGGAAGCTGTTCTCAATTCTCTTAGAGGTTGTGGTGTTTATCAGAGAGCGCCTTGGGGGAAAATGAATACAATAACAGTATGATGCTTTTTTTTATTATTAGCTCATTGTTGCCAAGTACACTTGGTGACCTTGGTGCCTGTGGTTTAATCCAGGGGGTTAGACAGGTGGAACAGCACATTAACCCTCTTTAGTATTTTCTCCCAAGACAAATCATTTTTATAGGTTGTCTCCATGGTCTTCTAGTTGCTTATCAAAATTAAGCATCAAGCCTTCTAAGTGTGCAATAGCCCCAGTCAGTGTGAGGAAATCAGCTTGGTTCTTATTGGGTCACAGCTTCTTGGCCTTGGCACAAAGTGACTTCGCATAGGGAGTTAGAAGGAGGAGAACGGGACATGAGAAAGGGGAGTTCTGTGTTCTCATTTACCTATGCATGTTGAAACTCCACTAACAGCTTTATTTTCATTAGCAATTTGTGATAAAAACTTAGGGTAAAGGGAATAATGAAGCTGTCCCATTATATGGCAGGACAAAAGATAGTAGTGACATCAAAATCAGGGCCTGTCCATCTCGTTTGCAGCTATATACTGAGTGTTTAGCATAGCATTTGACCCCTCATCAGTATTCAATAAGAAGATGCGTGTTGAATGATTTAGGGATGAATTGATGAATGAAAAAAGTTAATATGGTAGAAAATGTGTTTTATCCTTGTATTTTCGTGTGTTGACTTCTGTATTTCAAGACCCAGCACTGTAACTGACACATAGAATATAAGCAATAAAATGTGTTGAAAGAATGAATGAGTCCCCACTATTCTAAGAATAATTTTAAGACCAACACAGACCCCATATCTGCCAGAGGTATCCAGAGGTGAAAGCCTGGATCTCAGCTAGTGGTAGAGCTGACAGGATTTATCTAGTTTTAATAATTTACAGCTCATCCCATTACATTTAGGCATAGTACCTACATGAGCCATACAATTAAATGTTGACTGAAAAACAATGCACAACCTAGAAGTTGAGAATTATGTTTTATGTGGAAGACATACTGAGGACTGAAATCAGGAGACAGCCTCTCAGATAGCTCTGAGGGACTGTTCTGAAGAGCTAAGGGAGGGCACAGGGTATTTAGAGGTTCTTGCAAAAAAAAAAAAAAAGACAGGTAGTTGGAACATCAAAAGATTACTGTTAATTAAAGAAACTAGACATCTTAAGTTAATAAATGTAGCACTTTTCTATATATGGTGAGATGCAAGAATCTGGTCTCCTGGAAATCATTCCCTTGATTTGCACTTGAATTATCTAGGGCCAGTATCCTGTTTTCTCCATCCTGAATCCCCTCAGGGTGCGGCTTTGGGTGTGGCTTCAGTGGCTGATGGCTTGATGGCTATAACATCCTGTGTTACTGATAAGGCTGGCTACATTCTTTCTCCACATAAATGACTTGAATATGGATAGTAAATCTGTGGATTTGCAAAACGTAATTCTTGGAGCATTTTTATAAGGACAAAGTTAAGGGCGATTTCAGAATCACTAGTGGCTAAAATTGCTATTTATACTTTTCCACTGGTAGGTAGTAATCTGCTGTTGCTGTCTTCAGTATTCCCAAGGGATAACAAAAGCCATTTAATTCAAGAAAGAAAGGTAAAATTTAGCACAATGCAGCTTCCACAAAACCAAACACACACCCAACTCTCTCAGATATGAAGTAGTAATCTAAAATAGAATCCTGGAACTAATTGCAAAACAAGAGCAAATGTACTCATATTGGATAATTTTATTCTTTTATTAATGTTTGATACATATATGTATTTATTATTAAAATTCAAAGTTGCTGTATGGAGAAATAGTTTTGTACCAATAGTGTCTTTGTATGTGTTTATCAATAATGTATGAGATTGCCTCCTATGCTCCTTTTCTTTTATGGGGGGGGGGAGGGGGTGTGTCACGCTACGTCAAGGTCGGGAGTCAAACCCGCCACGACTGTCCATGAGGGGTTTTCCCGGGTCCCCACTTCAGGCCGGTGAGGGTGGCCAGGGGCAGCCGAAGACGTGCGTACGTGCGTGCGTGCGTGCGTGCGAGCCTGCGAGTCCACGGGGCGGGCCGCGCGCGCCGGGAGTGTTTCAGCCCGGCCCCCGGCTCATTGTGGTCGCCTCACGCCGGCCCGAGTTCGCAGCAGCGCTGGAGGCCCCGGGCCTGTGACCACAAAGAGGGAGCCGGGGGTCGGACGGGAGCGCTGCGGCGGCAGCTGAGGCCCAGACCAGGCCCCCCTCAGCCTCCCGCCTGCCCGTCTGCCCCGCCCCCGCCGGCGGCGCCGCGCCCCTCCCCCAACCGCCAGACTAGCGCGGTGCGGGGCCCGCGCGCGAAGACATGGGGGAGAAGCTGGAGCTGAGGCTGGAGTCGCTCTTGGGGACCGAGCCCGCCGTCTACCCGTGGCCGCTGCCGGTCTACGTAAGTGCCGTCCGTCCCCTCCTCCCGGACCCCCGCTCCTGTTCCCCCACGGCGCGCGCTGAGCCCACCGAGAAACGGAGCGACTCGAGTCGCCAGACCCTCTTTGGAGCCCCCCTTCCCGCCCCGCCGTGGTTCTCCGCGGCAGTTTCCAGCCCCCGCGCGCAGGGTGGGCAGAGGGGAGCCGGCGCCGGCCGGGGGGCACAGACTCGGCCGCGGGCAGCCCGCGCTTCCGAGGGGCGCCCGAGCCGGTCTGCGGTTGGCTCTGCAGGGCTGGGGACCCCGGTCCCCCCGGTCCTGGAATGTCGGCGGGCTTGCCCTTCTGTGCTTTAGGATCTGACATGTAGGGTTTCTTTTTCCTGGTAGTTTATTCTTAGCGCTGTCAACGTGCTTAGTTTTTTTAATTTTTTTTTATTTTTCAGGGCACCCTTTCCTCCCTCTCTCCAGTTTTTTTGTGTTTCTGTTTTGTTTTGTTTTAGTCAGGCATTTTGTCCCTCTGATCTTGAGTGGGTGGGCTGGCAGGACACTTGGAGAGGAGGCGTTCTGTCCCCTGATCTTGAGTGGCCTTTGGAAAATGACAGGCCAGACGGAAATTTACACAGGCGTCCGGTGATTCCAGAAATGCAGGGTGTCCGGCTAGGTGGGCGCCCGGCCTGTCGTCCCCCGTGGCGGCGTGGTGCGCGTGTTCCTTGTCTCAGGGTTTACGCTTGGGCCCCGCAGCCCAGCTTCCAAAGGGAAAGCGCAGCGGGCGCCTTGGGCCGGCGCCTTTGGGGCGCCCTTTCGTGCGCTCGGCTTGCGGGGGACCGGCCTCCAGGCGACCCGGCGGGGAAGCCCGCGCGACCCGGCCCTCGCGCGGGCTCCGTGTGTGTCAGTTTGTGGAAAGTGTGTCGCGCGCGGCCGGGGTCGGGGTCGGGACGCTGGGACCACCTGGGAGCCGATGTAGAGGGATATGATTTCCATTTTCAAGGCGCATTCATCCTGTGCAGGGAGACAGCCTAACATAAAATTTGCCTAACAAAAACTATATTAACAGGTGGAAAGACTATCTCCCAGTTGAACAGCGGATGCCTGGGACTCGTTTCATTGCTTTCAAAGTTCCTTTAAAAAAGGTGAGCAAAAGTTAATACCGTATTCTTCCAGAAATCTGAATTCACCATATAGAGCCCTGGCTCTCAACCCCGTCGTACTCCATTTTCCCTTTTTATAGCAAATACTTTTTAATACCTCTTTTACTATCCAGAAATGGGATTCATAGACAAATACAACCAACTTTTGTACTTAATTAAAAAACAAAAAAAAAACAATGCAATGCCCTAACTATAAATAAAGAATAAAGTAATTTATAAGAAAGTAATATGTATCTCAGTATGTAAATGTTTGGGGATGACTATACTAGAAATAAAGAAATAGTCGGTTACTTGTACCATGAATGCAATAAACTGTGGACTTTGATTGATAACGATGTGTCAGTGTTGGTTCATGAATTCTAACAAATGAAGCACACTGGTATGGCATGTTGATAATGGGGAAGGCTGTGTGGGATGAAGGAGAGAGGGTGTAAGTGGGAACTGTGTACATTTTGCTCAGTTTTGCTGTGAATCTCAAACTGCTCTAAAACTAGTCTACTAATGAAGAAAAAAAGTGTGTGTTGCTGACACTTGAATAACCAAAGAGATCAATGGAACAGGGTACATGTATAAGCCAAATACATGAAAGAATATTTAGCAGTGAAAGCCATCCTTCCTATATGTAGATATTCAAGAAGTATTTATTTCTGTGTCTATTTTCAGGCACTCCGCTTGGAGCTGGCAATACAGTGGTAGGCAAAATTGATGTGGTCCCTGCCTTCTGGGAGTTTAGAGTCAGGTTAGGAGACCAACATGAAATAAACAAACATAGAAATAACTATATAGAAGTGAGCTTATTTTCTTCCGTCTAATCTCTCTGGAAGAAAGGATTGTAATATCGCTTGTAAGCTGCAGAGGAGGAAACTTGACTTTGAATCTCATATGTTAGCATCCCAGGGTTTGAATAAATGGATAACATAGTAAAGGATTTTAAACATATGTTCTTCCTTATTTTATTCTTTCTGACAGAGTTTTGAAAAGAATCTTGCTCCAGAAGAACGTTTCTCCCCCTTGGATCTCTTAACAAAATCCAAGGACAGAATGAAGAACTTGGGCTGATTATTGACTTAGCAAATACTCGCCGCTCTTACAAGCCAGAGGTAAATGGAAGGCGTAATTGAAAATGACCTTCTTTCTGATACTGTAATAATTCATAGTAGTTCAGTAGTTATCATCTTATGCTAAGGTGAGTCCTGGCCTTCTCTCGTGGGTTCAAAAAGGGAAGCTAGTGGTTTCCTTAAATACACATTTGTAATTGCTGTTTCAAAATGAGATGAAAGATATGAATTGAACTATAGTATTTGGCAGTAGGCTCTAGATATGCTTAAGAAATTCTGTAAGCTTCCATGTTCTACATTTTGAAAATGAAGTAAACTTTTAGTAGTTACAGTAGTATCCTAAAAAGAAAGAAAGGTATGTCCATTATGTCTTTAGCACTTATGTTAAGCAGTTGCCTGAGCATGTTTAAGCATCAGTGTAAAAGACAATTGTTCTCTAAGTTTTATGCTTCCTTTTCCTGATGCCTTCTGATATAGTACAGAAACCCATCTATTCTCTTGGCCCATGTAGGACATTCCAGTGCAAAAGAATTATCCTCCTTCTGACCTGTTCCATGGCCTTGGGAGACAGTAACACCTAATGTCTTTTAATATTTGTAGAGCAGTTTGCCATTTAGAAAGTTCTTTCATATCCATTGACTTAGTTAATCTTCACAGCAATCCTTTGCTCTTGAAGTGGAAGTAGTACTGATATCTCCTACTGAGTGCTTACCCTGCACTAAGCTCAGAGGATAGACAACTACAATTACTAATTTTACAGACGATGAAACTGACTCTCGGAAAAGGAAGAATTGAAATTTCAGCTCTGTTATTGCTTTTTTTTTATTGTGGTAAAATATAGAGAAATCATATTTCTTTTAACCGTTTATAAATACGCAGTTCAGTGGCATTAAGTACAGTCACAGTGCTGTGTAACCATCACCGCTGTCTAGAACCAAAACTTTTTCATCATCCTCAACAAAAACTCTGTAACCATCAAACAGTAACAACCCCATTTTCCCTCCCACCAACCCTTGGTAACCTCTATTCTATTTTCTGTCTCTGTGAATTGGCCTATTCTAGGTACCTCGTGTAAGTGGAATCTGCAGTATTTGTCCTTCTGTGTCTGGCTTATTGCACTAAACGTCGTGTTTTCAAGGTTCATCCATGTTATAGCACGTAACGAAATGCCATTTCTTTTTTGGCTTAGAAAATCCCATTGTGTGTACATAGACCACAGTTTGTTATTCAACGGTTGATTGACACTTGGTTGTTTTCCACCTTGTAGGTATTGTGAATCATGCTGCTGTGATCATTGGTGTACAGATATTTGTTCAAATCCCTGCTTTCAGTTCTGTTAGATGTGCAGCGTAGGTAGTAGCAGAGTTGTTGGATCATAGCCTACTGCCAAATACTAAGCTGTACGCTTAACCTGTGAGAAAGTGCCAAACTGTTTTCTACAGTGTCGTCTTGTTTTTAAACAATTATCACAAATTTTAAGCATATACAAAAGTATAAAACTACTGTGAGTGTTCCTTGTATACCCAGGAACTCATCCAGCTTTCTTATTTACCAACTGATGGCTGTCATGTTTTATCTATACCCCCACCTGTTTCACCCCATTCCGTATTATCTTGAAGCAGCTCCGAGACAACATGTAAATTACACCTGTACGTTTTTGGTACGTGCATTTAAAATATAGGACTTTTATTCCTTAATATCATTTTTTAATATTAAATACCCAGGGAGTGCTCAAATTTGCAGTTGTCTCCTAAACGTCATAAAAAATTGTCTATAAGAATTTTGAATTAGATCCAAATAAGGTCCACACTTTGCCGTGGATTGTTAGGTCTCTGAAGTCTTGTTTAATCTATAGGTTCTCCCTCCATGTCTCTCTCACTTTTTTTTTCCTCCTTGAATTTTGTTTTTAAAGAAACCAGGTAATTTGTCCCATCTAGATGCCGATGATTACATTCCATGTGTTGGTAACATATTCTTCAGTCCTTTTATTTCCTGTAAATCGGTAGTCGATCTGAATGAAGCTTGCATGTTTTGTTTTGGCAAGACAGTTTCATGGGTGATGATGTGTTCTTCCATGGAGACGTATATAGTTGTGTCTTTCTGTGGTATTAGCAGTCACTGATGATTCATACCTACATCCATTAATTCAGTTGAGGCTTCAAAGAATGGTGAATTCTGTTGTTCTTTTTTTCACTTATTAGCTGGGTATATTTGTACGAGGAGAAGATTCCCCTCATCAGCTGTTTGGTTGCTCAGTTGTAGAGGCATGATTCTCTTCTTTTATTTAACAGTTTTCAAAATAATGAGTTGATTCACAAATATCCTCCAGTGTTGACCAGTTTTGTAAAATTTTATTTATTCCTCTCACCGTGGACTCCGTTACAGTTATTATTCTAACTGAGGCCCTATCTTTGGCCAGTTGGAGCTTCTCGGTGACTCCTGAGTCCTTTGGACATGACATCAGTTGTTTCTAGACTTTTTCAGTGGTCAGAGCTAGGAAATATGTACGTTTGTTTTTAATATTTTTAAAATATGTCATAGGTTCCTACTGCTACTTTCCATTTAAATTCAGAACTAGAGAATTTTCACTTATCCTTTTCTGTCTTCTATTGATAGTCTACTTTCTCCCACCTCAAGAATACCAGTTCTCAACAATGCCTGAAATTGCCTCTGTTTCCTAATTCGAATCCAAGTTCTTCTGACTCTATTCTACTACTCTCCTTAAATCACAGCCGCTTTATGGCCCTTGAAATGTAAGATAGAACATAAATGTAGGCAGAACTGTTTATATCATTTTGAGTTACATGTGCATTCATTCACATAGATTTGCTTTTCCTTTTGCATGCCTGGTAACTGTCCGTTCTGCAGTTTGAATGAAAATCAAGTGATAATTACTGGTTAAAGCAGCTTTGGAAAAAATGGCTCTCATCAGAATGACTGACATACAAAGTTTAATGTACTCTCCTGGTTTATATTCTGCCTTCTCTAATTAATTTTTTATTCTTTCCCTACAAAGGAAATAATACATATTTTCATGGTTTTGCCTTATAGGACTTACCAGAAACTCTTCCTTATTTAAAAATGTGTACAATTGGGCATCAGGTGTCAGATGACGACACTAGTTTTAAATTCCAGTGTGCTGTTAATGGGTTTCTGAAAGAACATAAAGATAACGGTGAGTTGCTTTTGTGTTTGTTTTTGTTTTTCCTTTACCTGAACTTTGGTATGCATTTTGAGTGGGGTTGGGGATTTTTAACATTTTTAATAGTTCTGACATTCGTGTCAAGTTGTGTTTGGTAACATTAAGGTGGAAATGTCAGATGGTGCTACTAGAGTACGGTGTTTTTCCTGTTTATGGTCACAAACAATTTAGTTTAGTTTGGAAAGTGATCTTTGTGAGAAATATGAACTGAGCTAGCTTACTTATCTCTTTTTTAAAAATTTGAATGGAAAATACATAAAAACATAAAAATGTTCTTTTGTCCTGTTTATTGGTTGAGAGGTGGAAGAAAAGGTTTAGACTCTCAGGTTCTTAGCGTACATAAAAGAGAAAACAAAAAGCAAAGGTTCAGAGTGAGACAGATCCCTAGAAGCAAAACAAAACAGAGTGGACCAGGTAGAGTGGCTTCCTCATCATATATGTGTTTAAGATATTTTTGCTGCTTTTACCCTTCGGGTGCAAGTGAGGAAGAACACTACCACCTCTTACTCTTATCTTCAGACAGGAAGAACTTAAAAGGCTGGTGTTTTCTTGTTTCCGCTTTAAGATCTACTCTGTTGATAGTAGGTGTTAATAGCGTGTGAATTTTAAGGATCCACTTGCCTTTTTCTAGCATCTAACTATCAGAAGGAACATGGTGTTTGCCATGTTTTAAGACTGAGGAATCTTTTGTCTTTGGAACACCACTGACGCCCATGTGAAAGTGTTCATTTTGTCCTCTTTCTAAATTTAGCCTGAGGAGTGTGCACTTTATTAAATCAATGTAACAGACAGTAAATATTCCGTGTATATATAAAATGATGCACGTATATACATAAAACAGGGAGTAGGGGAGAGGGAATAGAGATGGAGGTGGGAAGATAGGGGATAGGAGGCGAGAGAGAGAGGGAGAGACTGGAATTTCAAGATAAATGTTCATTCTATAACCTGGTTGCTTAATGCAGGTACTAGCTCTTAAATATCTTCAGCCCTATTCACAGATCTTCCGTGTACTTTAGCTTTAAAACTTGAGAGGCTTGGCCTGTCCTGTGATAACCAGGGTGTCTAGAAAGGAGGCAAATTATCTGATGTGTTTAAACTGTAGTCACAGAAATGTTACCTCTTAAGACGTTAGGGCGCAGCTGCCGGCCTACTCACTTCCTCCAGGCTCCTTTGTGTGTGTTCTGTCTGTTCCGCGTGGGCTAGAAGATCCTTACAAGTGCATGAGAACACGTTTGTAAACCTTGATTGTTCACATGTTATACCAAGTGTAGTCCATTGCATATGCTGACTCCTCTGTGGGTCTTCTGCATGCAGTGGGCTAACTTCACCATGCTGTCTGCCATTGCAGTCTCAGGACCTTAGTTATGATCCATTGGTGACTTCCTCTGCTGTAAGGCCCTCCCACAGATGCCAGGCTCACTGATAATGAGGAGGAGACTATACTACGCACTCCCTAGAATGGGTAGAGACTCAGAAAATGAATTGTTTCAGTAAACACCGAGAGCCTTATAGGTTTGTTGTTAGGGCACGGGGATACAGAGGTGAGTAGAAGTCTTTGTTCAGTAGCAACTTCCAGTTGTCTAGGAAGAGAAACATGTAGTGAGTCTAAGTGGGTTAATTATGATAAAAGAATCAAGTGCAGCAGGAATATAGAGGAGAAATTGAGGAAGGCCTGACTGAGGAGACAGCGTTTGAGCTGGGCTTGGGGGAAGAGGATTTTGCCGGAATGAGGAAAGGACAGCCCAGGTATTGGGGACAGGTACAAAAGGCCCAGGGCTTGAACTTGTGCTCTGGAGGGGCAGCCTCTGGTGTGACTAGAGGGTAGTGTGAAAGGGCAAAGAAGTCATACATTCATTTTCAGCAAATATTTGTATAACACCTTGTAAGTTGAAGGCACTGTTCTAGGAAGTAGGAAGAGAACAAAGCTCTTGCCCTTACGTACTTTCCATTCTAGTGGGGGAGAGAGATGAATAAATAAGTCAATATGTGGAGTGTCAAGCGGTGGTAAATGCTTTGGAGAATAACAAAAGAAGATGAAGAGGTGAGGGAATGTGGTAGGTGATCAGGGAAGTCCCCTCTATTAAGATGTCGATTGAGCAGAGCCTTGCAGTGAGAAACAAGCCATTGGCTATCTGGGAGAGTGGAGATGGGGTGGGAGGGTGTGTTCTGGGAGAGTGGAGATGGGGTGGGAGGGTGTGTTCTGAAGCAGAAGGAATAGTAGGTGCAAAGTCCCTGAGGCACGCCTGTGCTTGGCATGTTTGAGGAATAGTAAGGAAGCCAGTGTGGCTGGACAGGGGAAAGTGAGTGAGGGCAGGGCAGTAGAGAATGAGATCAGGGGAGGCTGGCAGGGCAAAGGAGGGAGGTGGATGATGTAGGTCCTTGTAAGTCATAGTTTGAACTTATAATTCAGTTGGAGAGACAGACTGATATTTGTTTATAAAGAGTTCTCAATGCTGTGCTAACAACCTGGGCTGTATTCTGTGCTAAGTGAAGATGTTCAAGCGACAGAGCAATCCAGCCAAGTTTATATTTTAGAAAGATAACAGCGTCACTATCCAAGACACATTGTAGACTATGTATGTAGTACGTGTATAGTGTGCTGCTCTTCTATAAACTACAGGATACCTGTTACGTACAAATACTTACATACAAGATACAAGTGTGAATGTAAGCACTTGGGAAATATCTGAAAGAACCACACAAGAAACTGGGAGAGTCGGACAACTTTCCATGTCCCGTATGATTGGAATGCTGAAGGGTACACACACGAACTAATGGACGTGTGCTACCAGCCTCCGGCTAAGGAGGGAAATTGCAGGCATCAGAATCCTCTTTACCGATCAAGCGCGTTAATCCGCCTGCGTGATGACAGTCATCTCGACACGCCACGCGGTGGCGCATGCGCGGTAGAAGGAGGTCCGCGAGCTGCGTGGGCTTGTGCCTAGGCGCCTGTGGTTCGTGGCCTTGTGCTGGCACCGGGGATGCCGGGTTGGCGACTTTGGCACTCCTGGCGGGGGTGACATGAGCCAGTTCGTCGGCCACGAGGAAGGGCGGAAAGCACATCCCGGAAAGGTAATGCGCCTTGGCCCCTGGGCGTTGCCGGTGGAGCTCGGAGCCCCTGGGCCTGGGCTTCCGTCTCTTGTGCTGTCGCCTGTCACAGTGGCCCCCGGCGCTGTGCTAGGGGGTGCTGGTCGTCTCGCGGCTCAGTTCATAGTAGCTGAAAGGGACAGTGTGTGATGTTCTGATTTCTCCCCATCGTTTTAAAAGGGAGGCTCTGGCCATTGCTCCTTGGGTAAAATGCAGCGGGACTGCTTTTTAAGATGGGACTGTCAGTGTTGGGGACCCTCCTTAATTACCAGGATGGAATCCCCTTCAGTTCCTCAAGCTGTGTTGTTTAGGCACAGAAAATGTGAGTAATAGGCACTGGAACTAAGTTTGAGTGAAAAAACGCACCGGTACCGCCGAGTTTTCCATCGAGACAGTTGATCCGTGTTGTCTCTTGGAATTATAAAGGGCGTACTGTTGCTTCCTAACCAGTGTCCTTTGAGAGCTCTACCTCTGTACGTTCAAATGATGAATTTTGAGGCTTTGCTCATACGTGGAGTAAACCCTTAAATTCCCTAAGACCTTCCTTTCCTCCGTCTCATACCCCATTAAGCCCGCTTCAGTTTATCTCCTGAATTTCTTCTGAATCTGTCAACTCTTCCTCAACATCCTAATACTGAACTTGCCTGTCTGTTGCAGTGAGGTCCTAACTAGTGTCCATATATCTTGTTTCCTTCCAATCCATTCTTCACACAAGAAACCTTAGAAGCAAGTTGGGACATTGCTCATAAACATGGCTCAAAAACATTGTTTTGAGAATAGAAAACAAACTGTTGGCCTTTAACACTCTGCGTGGTCTAGAATCCTGTCTGCTTCTCTGCTACGTGGACTCCAGCTTGGTGCCTCTCCAACTTTAATATGGGTATGCCTCTCCTGTGGATCTTGTTAAATGCAGGCTGTAATTCAGTAGTTCTGGGTGGGGCCTGGATTCTGTGTTTCTAACGAGCTCCTAGGTGACGGTGACCCTGAGAGCAAGGGTCCAGCTCCTGCCTTTCTCCCTTCTTTCTGGAAGAGCAGGACGTCTGCCCCCCCGGGAGGAGAAAACATCTGCAACGTGACTACTAGCAACCAGCTTCCCTCACAGGCAAGGGACCTTTACCACTGCTCCCTACCATTTTGTCTGAGGCGCAGCAAGCCAAAACACTGACATGCTGAGGTTTGCAGCAAAGAGGAGTTTATTCACAAGGCAGCCAAGCGAGGAAGTGACGTGACAATAGCTCTCAAATCCGCCTCCCCAAAGGCAAGGGGCTTGGGGTATCTATGGGATAAAGAATAAAGAAGCAGGGCAGTATGAGGCATGGGGAGCATGAGGAAAGGTGATTGGGAAAAGGTGTGCTCCTCATTGTTCTGAGCTGGCGTAACTAGGCTGCGGGGCTCAGCACATTCTCAGGCTGTAGTTTTCGGCCCTCTGATGGCAGGAGGTCAAAAGGCACTGGGCCAGGTGGAAGATCGGTGGTCCTCTCCAGTCTTAACCAGCTCAGCCTAACTAGACACAGCTGATTCCAAGTTCCTGGACAATACCCGGGGCAAACATCTTATTGCTTATGCTACGTGCTATTTGGAGGACGTGCAAGTGTTCAAGCTACCTTGAGGAGTGAAGACAGGATTTGACTAATCCTTACACATGGTTTCACCTCCAGATGAGCAGAAGAGGCCTGTAGGCTGAATCTGGCTCCTGGCACCTGGAATTGGAGGCAGATGGTTTAAAAACAGGCTCTCCCGCCCTCTGTGTTATCTTAGGTAGATAGACTATTGAACCTTCCTGTGCCTGTTTCTCCACCAGCAGCATGGGGACACTCAGAGTCCCTCTCTTGGGGGCTGTTATGGGGGTTCAGTGAGCTATAGATGCATGCACAGGCACACGGGAGACACCCAGTGTGTGTTAGCTTCATGCTTACTTTTTATTAGGAGACCAGTATTGTTAGAAGATTTCTGGTTTGGACAACAGATTAGATAGGTGGTCATTACTATAGTTTATGCAACAGCAATTCACATTACCATTTGCAAAAAAGCAGTTGGTTGTCCAACGGGGATTATAAACATCCATTTACCATGAGCTACTGAACAGATACTTTACAGAGTAACTACTTCAAGTACTATTTAAGATCAATTCTCTATGTTGTCTTAAGCAGTTGTTAACCCCCAATTTCGTGAATAGTACCAAGTAAGTCACTTGAACATCAGCTAGAGCAATCTGTTATCACTTAGCAAGCCTAAAGCTATAGTTCAACAATTTTATTTACTGTTCTATGACAAAAATGACTCTCAACAGCTATGCCCTGGATAAGTAATCAGCTAAAGCTAGTTTGACTGACCAAATCTGATTTACTGAGTGAATAAGCCAGTTGATTTAGAAAGGTCTAATGCCTATTTCTCATCCATTCAGCATTCAACTGTTTCCCATGCCTAAAATGTCTTTTTTCCCATTCGTACATATCCAGATTCCTACTTCTGTGCCGTAGGGCTTGGCTGAACTACAACTGCCTTTAGTGACACTTTTCTCACCTGCACAATTGGAGATAATTTTAGTCTCCTCAAGACTCCCACGGGGTTACCTCTGTTGTGACACTTGACGATTTGGTGGCATATTTTACTTTATTTTATTTTAAATAGCCTTCCATTACTCCGTGCACATCAAACGGTAAATGCTTTCTCCTAGTAAACGTGTATAACGATTTTCTGAACTCTTCTGCTCTGGGCAAGATTCATAAATACACCAGGCAAACATAGTGAAAGAGGAGACAGTACTTGTGTTATATTCAGTTGGGTCTTGATACCTAAGTGTGACTCTTAACCAAGGATTATGCAGTAATTAAGGACACAGGTTAAAGTTGTTTAGAGTGTGTCCTAAAGTCTCCCTGGCAGAATTTAAATCTCTCCTCTGGAAATTGTAGACCTGAGACAAATTACTTCCCTAAACTTCATTTCCTACATCTGAGAAAGATAATAGTATCTACCTTGTAGTAGACTGAATAGTACCATTGCCCCCAAATGTCCACCTTCTAATCCCCAGAACCTATGAATGTCACCTTAAATGGCAGAAGGGACTTTGCCAATGGGATGAAAGTAAGGGTTTTGAGATGGGGAGATTCTTCTGGACTACCTGGATGGACCCAGATGTAACCACTGGTGTTCTCGTAAGAGAGAGGCAGAGGGAGTGTTTACTCCAAAGAGAATGTGATGATGAAGTTGGGGTTGGATTGATGTGGCCAGAAGTCAAGGAATGCTGTCAAGGAAACAGATTCTCCCTTAGAGCCTCTAGAAGGTGGATGGACGGCCTTGTCAACTCCTGGTTCCAGCCCAGGGAAACTGGTTTTGGACCTCTGTCTTCCAGAACCATAAGAGAATGAGTGTGTTTTGTTTTACGCAAGCTCATTGGTAGTCATTTGTTACAGCAGCCATAGGGAACTAATGCGTACCTCATAGGAACTATTTCTCCAATTAAAATGTGTGACTGGAAACACCCTTGGTGGCATGTCTGACACACGGTAGGTATGCTACTGTGGGTAGTTCTTGGAAAGTAAAGCCTTGGTTTTTGAGGAATCATCAAAACCAGTACAATGGTTGCCATGTTTCTCCTTGTTCATCCTGGTGACAAACCTGTAGAGAGAGCTCCATCCTTTCCCACAGGACGCCCACCCCTAGTACTTACAGGGAAGAGGTTATGTCTCACTTCAGGCACCTTCCTCTTTCCCTTTCTACTTTTTGTTTCATTAATCTTCATCCAGCTGGCCTTTCTAAGTTAAAAAAACAAAACAAAACAAAACCATTTCTCAATGGATTCAGATACTACCCCAAGTTAATATTCCAACCATGTTCTTGTTCTTCTGGGTCTCACCACCAGAAATTTCTGAGCTGAAATCCTCTCTAGTTTCTAGGATCAGTCACTTTCTAATTTCTCCCTTCTCAAGTTCAGAGTCTTGTCAGTTTAGTCCCTTCCCAAACCACAACATCTATTAAGGTGACACAGCAAAGTGATGAAAGTCTAGACGGTCTGGTTTTCATCCTGGGTTTCTGCCCGCTACTTACTGTGTGGCATTAGGCAAGCTATTCAACCCCCCTGGGCCTCAGTTTCCCCCCAAAAAGGTGAATATTATGAACATTACCTACCTATAGGGTTGCCATTATGAGGATTAAGTGAGTTAATATTTGCTAAGCACTTAGAATATTACTTGTTATAGTCTAAGCACTACAGTTGTGCTTGTTAATAATAATAAATGCAATTCCAAGCGTATAACTTACTCAACTTTCTGTCATAACTTTGAAGTGTTGGTCTATCTGTTGGCCAGCGTTGCAGGGAAATGAGTCGAGGCATGGGCTGAGGCATTGCTACCAGTGCGTGGTGTGTTCCCAGAACTAGGAACAGCCGTGTGAAATAGGTAGTGGTTCTACTTGGAGACGGGGCAGACTGGAAAATGACAGCCCTGGAGGTGTGTCCATAGGTTTGGTGTCAGAGCTGCTGCCTGCTGAAGCACTGATGCCGGCCTAAGCCGTAAATGGGGGGGGCGCTGGGGAAAACAGGGGCAGAATGGAAAGGGAAAATAGGGGAAGAACGGAAAAAGATAGCCTAGGGAGGAGGTGTGGTGTCCATAGCTTCGGGGTCAGAGGTGCTGCCTGCTGCAGCACCGATGACACCCGAAGCCGTAGATGGGGGGCTGGGGAAAAGAGGGGCAGAATGGAAAGGGAAAACAGGGGAAGAACGGAAAACGAAAGCCCGGGAAGGTGGTGTGGTGTCCATAGCTTCGGGGTCAGAGGTGCTGCCGGGAGCAGCACCAATGACACCCGAAGCCGTAGATGGGGGGCTGGGGAAAAGAGGGGCAGAATGGAAAGGGACAACAGGGGCAGAACGGAAAACGAAAGCCCGGGAAGGTGGTGTGGTGTCCATAGCTTCGGGGTCAGAGGTGCTGCCGGGAGCAGCACCAATGACACCCGAAGCCGTAGATGGGGTGCTGGGGAAAAGAGGGGCAGAATGGAAAGGGAAAACAGGGGCAGAATGGAAAACGAAAGCCCGGGAAGGTGGTGTGGTGTCCATAGCTTCGGGGTCAGAGGTGCTGCCGGGAGCAGCACCAATGACACCCGAAGCCGTAAATGGGGTGCTGGGGAAAAGAGGGGCAGAATGGAAAGGGACAACAGGGGCAGAACGGAAAACGAAAGCCCGGGAAGGTGGTGTGGTGTCCATAGCTTCGGGGTCAGAGGTGCTGCCTGCTGCAGCACCGATGACACCCGAAGCCGTAGATGGGGTGCTGGGGAAAAGAGGGGCAGAATGGAAAGGGACAACAGGGGCAGAACGGAAAACGAAAGCCCGGGAAGGTGGTGTGGTGTCCATAGCTTCGGGGTCAGAGGTGCTGCCTGCTGCAGCACCGATGACACCCGAAGCCGTAGATGGGGTGCTGGGGAAAAGAGGGGCAGAATGGAAAGGGAAAACAGGGGCAGAACGGAAAACGATAGCCTGGGAAGGAGGTGTGGTGTCCATCGCTTTGGGGTGAGATGGGCTGCCTGGCTGATCTGAGAAAAGCGAGTGAAAGTGGGAGAGCTTCTCCCTAGCTGCTAACTCTTCTCAAGGTCTAGCACGCACTGAACACTGGCCTGCCGGCTCAGCCTGGGTGTTGCCATTGCATTGTACGTGTCACAGAGCAAGGGCGGGCGGGTCAGGGGGTGGGCTGGGGGCCCCACACAAGCCCAGCCCCTGGAGAAACCCGGCCCGAGGGCAAAGAGCCCGAGCCCTTCTGGACTTTCTAGCGGCTGGGACTTGTCGCTGTGGGTGGCAGGTGTTTGGCACCGGATGGGCCACCATGCGGAGACTGTTGGGGACTGTGGAAGCCTTGTCCTCCAGAGCTCACGCTGCCTGGGCACCGGCTCTGCAGACCCCTCAGCCCTGGGTATGTATCGGCCAGCCCTTCCCCGCAACGGGGCCCAGAGGCCAGAGCCTGCCCAGAGCTGAGTGCAGGAGGCACCCAGAGCTTGCCAGGCTGTGGCCCGCCTCCTCCGTGGACCTCCCCAGCTTGTCCGCGAGCCCTGGAGACAGGAGCAGGAGCGCCTTCTCCAGGGCTGCTGAGCTGCCAGCATCACCGTGAGCCAGGCGGTGAAGGTTTCTGAGCAGGGGATGCAGAGCCCTGACCCGACTGGATGCTGCACCCCACGATGTCCCTTCCTGGCAGGTAGGTTCTTTCTTCACTTGTTGTTCGAAATTTGGTAAAAGAACATTTCAACCTTCGACTGTTCTTCAGGGTATACAGATGGTAGTGGCTTAGCCGGGATTCGAAGCAAGCCTGTGTGATTCCAGAGCTCGTGCTCTGGACTCTGGCGCCTCCTTATCATATATGCTTCATGTGTTACTTTTTCTTTTGTTTCTTGAAGTCCTTATGATACTTAGCCCTAAGTGCCATACCTGTAATGAACACATCCACTGCCTTGTAGGAGGTGTTCTTTTGTTCAGCGCGTGAATTGGTCATCCACCACACTGGGTTCTAATCTCAGAAGATAGGTCAGGGACCACCAGTTGTCAGCATAGCACCATCCCACATTTCTGATTGAGGCTTGGAGCCTAGATTTTTCCCTTTGGTCTAGTTTGAAGGATCCAGGTAGGTAAAGCTTATATTCTAGATAAATCATGGGCTATCCTGAAAGGAATTCATCAATGAATTATTCTGTATGGATTAGAAGCCAGTTTCTCTGGCCTTCCTGGAGTATATCCAGTAAGGCATCTCATTCATGTCTAGAAAGCAAATATATCATTTATTGCAACTTCAGCGTGGAGCGATGTATTGGTTTAAAATAAAGTACGAGCAACACAATTTGGTCACTGTGAGTATGCCGGCTGGGTCCACTCTTTACTACACATATGTAACTCTAGAGCTTCTTATGCCCCATAGAGGAGACATACTCTTGTGTGTCTAGGACAAGGGAAACATGTGTTGTTATTCAGGAGCTGGAAGCTACAGCATGACAGGAAAGAATTGAAAAATCCTGGTCTTGGTCTACACGTCACTTTACCTTGTCCGAATCTTGTTTCTTTGGCTTGCTTCATTGGAGTGTTTTCTGTCTCCTGGGACTGACATTGTGTGTTCTGTATCAGGCATGTGACATGTAGAAGTTTCAGAACCCAGAATCATATAGATCAGTAAAAATCTATATATTTTTGTTTAAAATCTATTTAAAATCACACTGGGCATAATTCATATATTCCAAAAGTAGTTTGACCCTCTGCTCATGAGATTCTTTTTATGGTATGTCGAAGCAAATTTGGACTTCCATCCCCAATAAACTTTGAGGTTGGAGGACACAAAAGCTTTTGCTCAGACCTAAATTCTGTCTGAAAAAAAAAGGGTAACTATTATAAGCCCTTTCTAACCTCTCCAGGAGCAGAAATGATTTACAGCTATGGCATTGAACCATAATTTCTTGATCTCGTTTGAGAAGAGTTCAGTAAGAAACAGTGTCTTGAGTTTTGTTCGTTGGTTCCCTGTTTTCTTGTCTTGCGTACCAACAATCCACTGTAATACGTGAGTGAGTATGGCAGCAGGCTGAGTGTTCCCTGGAGCTCATTAAATGAACGTGTTTTCCTAAAATGACTTTTGTCTCCTTGTTTTCAGCCCCTCTTCTTTCCTCTGTCCTTTACTATAACCAGGGCTCAGCAAAAGCTGACTGGCTTTGTGCAGACCCTACTTAGGGTAGTCTTTTCTTCATTATTTTATTCATGGCCCCTCCATTTCATTGTTTGCCTTCTCGAAATGTGTTGAAATCTTTCTGTGGTTGATGACTTCCACAATGTCTTGGCTCTTATTGGTTGATTAATTTGGGTATTTCTACAGTTTTATTTAAACCTGGTTTCAGGAGGACCAGAAAGTAAATATATTTCCTAGTCTGCCATCTTGAGCTGAAAATCCCTGTGGATTTTAGCATCCAATGTTCCCATGGGTAAAAAACCCAACCTTGGCATTAATAGATGTACACTCAAGATTTCAGCTTTTCTTGAGCAATCACTAAGGATTTAATATGCGGTCACTTCTAATGGGAAAATAGTAACTATCTCATGGCGTTGATTTGAGGATTAACTTAGATAATGGACAAGAAAATGCTTGGTAAGGTTTTAAAAGCTATAAAAAATGTTTTTTGTTATTATTTGATTTGTTGCTATTTCAACTTTAGCTGACAGTTGTTTGTGACCTTGCTTATGTGAGAAAATGCCTTCTGGTTTATTGTTTTGAAAGCCAGATTATATTTTTCAATAGCTCAATGGAAATGGCATCATTTGTGAAGTTGAAGGGTGAAGGCATAAATGTTTCTTGACATTTGAATCAACTATTGGTCTTCTGGGGCTTGTCCTTATTCTCCTGCAGTCTCTAATCAACATGGCATCCAGAGAGATCCTGTTAAAACGTAAGTCACATCATGTCACTCCAGGCTCTTCAGTGGCTTCTTCACAGGAAAAGCAAAGTCCTCAAAGTGCCTCCACAGCCCTAGAAATCTGGGCCTCTGTTTCCTCTCTGACTGTTTCCTTCTCCTCTCCACTTTGCTCCCTCTGTTTTCCACACACTGACATCCTTTCTGCTCCTTGGATACTCCAAGCCCACTCTTGCCTCATTGCCTTTCCATCTGACTGTTCCCTCTGCTTGTACTATTCACTTCCCAGATATGCACCTTGCTCCCTCTCACAACCTTAGGTTCCCTCTTAAATTTTATCTTCCCCAGAAAGCCCTCAGTGATCACTTAGTTTCAGATCGCAGCCTCCTCCTACCAGCTAACAATCTCCATCCCCCTTCCCTGCTTGCCGTTTTTCTCCAGCACTTACCTGATATACTAGTTATTCTACCCATTTATTCAATTTTTATTTACGTATTTACACTTACGATTTTATATTTGCTTCTTTACTTTTGTCTCTCCCCTCAGCTCGAGAGAGGCTATATTCATCTGTGTTAATCACTGCTGTGTTTCCTGAACATGCCTAGAAAACATACTGAAGAAGGGTGCCTGAAATTTGGTAAGGGAGCCATCAATTTTCTTGGCTGAATGAAGAAATGTGTTCATAAATTAATGAACAAATCTCTGGGGTTTCTGAATTAAGGACTAATGGGAAGAGGAAGGCAAATGGTTGGGACAGGGTACTGCAAGAAGTAGTATTTGGAGTACTCTGATAGCTCTCCTAATAGATAACATTTTGTTCATTTAAATAGTTTTAACGAGAGAGCTGGGAACTAGGGACACACAGCATCGAGGTTTTATAATGCATTCTGTAGAGTTCTTTTCGAGTGTGTTCAAACATCATTGAAAATATATGCATGCATATAAACCTCTGTTACTTTATTTAGTGCTTTACAAGAGCCCCTCAAGGAAGGGGTAGTAGCAACTATCAGTATCCTTCCTTTATGATGAGCTTAATTTATTCAAAATTACATCCTAATTTATTTGTAACTGTGAAACTAGACTTAGTTATTTAGTAGACCCTCCCTAGAAACCTATGACGTTAATAAAACCAACAAAAATGTGTTCAGGTTCCAGTGATACACACACTACAGACTCAATTATGTGTCATCCATTTTAATGAAGGGAAGAAGTGATTTAACAAACACAGAGCAAACAAACAGAATATGAAGGTTTGTCCTCCATTAATATTAGTAATGGATAAAGTGGGCTCCAACGCCTTCAAGGTAGCTTGAGACCCATCATCTCTGTGTCAGGGGAAGGGGGATGCTCGGCCAGGATGTCTTTCTGTGTCACTGAGAAAAATTTCCGTAATATATAACGATACTTACTGAAACGGATATGGGGCATTTGGGTAATTAGGAATCCGTTAGCATATTTTTCCGGAAGCCTTGACTACGAAACGAGGATAGTAGATTTGGACACTTGCAGCTATGCAGAAGTTGTTTGGGTATTCATCTTTATGCCGAATGAAGTAAGCTTATTTCATCTCTGCAGCTTCCCATATACCATTTTCCCACCTCTGTTTTGTGTTTGGAAAGACTTTTAGAAATTAAAACTCAAGTTAAAAAGTGAGTGACGGGCTTCCCTGGTGGCTCAGTGGTTGAGAGTCCGCCTGCCGATGCAGGGGACACGGGTTCGTGCTCCGGTCCGGGAAGATCCCACATGCCGCGGAGCGGCTAGGCCCGTGAGCCATGGCCGCTGAGCCTGCGCTCCGCAACGGGAGAGGCCACAGCAGTGAGAGGCCCGTGTACCGCAAAAAAAGAAAAAAAGAAAAAGAAAAAGAAAGAAAAGAAAAGAGAGTGAGTGACAACTTAAATGATATATGGAATATTTTGCTGACTTAGAAGAGCATGCAGAATTAAATATGACCCAGTTGAAATGTTAATTTTATTTTAATGTGTATATTGGGGTGGAGTCTTAAAGGTGCCAGAAAACAAGCATTCACCCATCCTGTTTGGAACTGCAGCACACAGGCACCTTCAGTTACCAGTTCTGTTCATTCCACAGAATCATCTTGGGAAAACATACTGTGTTTTATGTACCTGGTGTATATCTTAACCAGTTTGAAGAATTTCCCAAATACCTGTTAATATGTAGTTCTCCGATTCCAATCTTGCCACGTCCTGTACCAGTGACACAGCACATAGGAGTTTTATTTCTCTTTCTTTCTCTGGGTTGTTGAGAACCCAACGAAAGAACAATGGAATGGCATCAAAGAGATCAGGGTTCTTGACTCAGATTTACCATAAAATAATAGTGTCCTCTTGGGAAAATTATAGTTGTTCTAGGCCCCTTTCCTTTTCTTTACTTTGACAGAGCTGCACTAGATGACCCCAAGTAACACTGCGCTCTTTGCAGTAGCAGCTTAGACGTTATTGGTTTTCTGAAACAAATGAAGACAGTGACACAGGAAACTGTGCAACATCTCTGTAACGATGTTTTCTTAGAGTTGCCTCCATTTTTCAGATGATAAGATGGCTGAGCACAGAAGTAGGTGTTTTGACCAGAGGTTCCAGAGTAGAGGGAACTGAACCACAAGTTTCCTTCATTCCTGAAGCTCACTTAGCCGAAACATAGGCTTCTGAATATTAAGCTGTAAAGCATATTATCAGTGTGCTTTAAAAGAAGCGGTTCTTCTAGGATTTCTAATTAATAGCAGGCGGTTTTGAAATTCTTAGAAGATCATCGAATTTTGTGAGATTTACAGCTCTATTTTCCTGTCAAGCAAGTTGTATCAGTGCCAGACAATCATCTGAGCTTCTGGATGCTTCTCTGAACCTCTTGAATTTTTCTTCTTGCTATCTGAAATTCATGCCAGATAAGCCTTTTTGTAGAGAGCGTGTACAGACTTGTCTATTTTCATATAAGAAAGCGATGCAGTGAGCCAGGTCGGGGGTTAAGCCCTCATTCTCAGAGTGGTATTGAGCTCCTGGTGAAATGTAATCCTCATTTCCTCAGAATAGAAAAGCAGTTATCTCACGTTTTTAATGCCATTAACTCTTTATACATTTATGTATGATACATATATTTATTGTACCTACGAGGTGTGCTCTCTTTGGGAAGTACAAAGCTATTTGAGACGTAAGTTGTTCATTTTTTTGTTTTCCCACAAATACTGTGACCCTTTGAGCAGGAAGGTCTGTGTTTTACTAACATCTAGAACAAGCAGCTAACACGGTGTCTAAGATGTAGTCAATAAATATGAAATAGGTAAATGAACACATTTTTAAGGAAGGGCCAGGGCATGAACAAATAGAAAATTTTCATTTTCAGTCACAAAGCCACAACAGACATAAAAATGATACAGACAACAAGTGCTACGGTCATTCAAAGAAGGCATAGAATAGATACAACAAGGATCTCCCCTATGGCACAGGGAACTGTACTCAATATTTTGTAATAACTTATAAGGGAAAAGACTCTGAAAACGGAATCACTGCGCCGTACACCTGAAACGGACACGACATTGTAAATCAACTATATTTCAATTAAAAAACAAACAAACAGACAACAGCAACAACAAAAAACCAAAGAGGTCATAGAAGTTCTTATGAGATTCCAGAAGAGAAGAGAAGCCAAATGAGGACGGGAGAGGCGGCTTTTGAATCCGTTCAGAGGAGAAGTCACAGAGGAACTAGTCATTGATCTGAACTTGAGATTAAGATTAAGATGAATTAATCTGAATTAATTAAGATTGCAACACAGGGATATTACAGATGAAGGTAATCACATAAACTTACTATACTGAAACTTGCAGAGGTTATGAGTGTTGTTCAAGATCCCAAAGCAAGTGCATTGTGGAATCAGAATTTTAAGTGAGGCCTGATGAACTAAAAACAAACCAACACAGAAACAAGCCCTTCCTGTGACACCACGTTGCCTTTGAAGTCGTTTTTTTTGGTGGGTTGGCAGAAACTGGTTCCAGTGTTTCTTGCAGGAATGACTGGCCATAGGACTGGGCGTCATAGCTTCCTGCCAGGCGGCCGAAGGTCGCAGGCAGGTGGGTCACTGGGACACCCGCGGAGGGGCTCCTGCCCGGCCCCCTGGCCGCTCAGTGCCCCTGCCCCAGAGCGGGGGTGGGGGCCTCAAAGCAGCCTTGTCTGAGTCCCCTGCCACTAGAGAGAGTATTGGCCCAACACTTGTAGAAAACGGGGACCTTGCTGGCAGTTCAGTGGAGGGACACAAATAAATCTTTGCCGACTTTCTGCTGAAGCTCACGAGGGTTCACTCCTAAGCCTCTTACAAGGCCAGCTGCCGAGGCTGCGAGAGATGAGTCAGGGCTCTCCCTCCACCACGGGGAGATCGCTGGTTAAAGCGCTCACGAGGGAGTGAACCGCGTGTCCGCACCGACACGCATGGGCAGACCTCGTCGATGCCTTCTGTCCGGGGTATGAAGCCCTCTCCTGCCTCTTCCAGGCTCTCTAGAAAGCATGTGCAGAGCCTCCCACTCCACCCTCGGACTCCGTGGGCCACAGCTGGAGGGACCAGCCAAGGAGCCGTGGCAGGAGGAGGCCAGAGGGCAGTGGGCCTCGGCCGGAGCCCGTCAGTCGGTCCCCATTCACACACCACCAGACGATCCTCTTGACCTGGGCAGTAGCCGCCAACCGACCGCTAAGGTGAGCCCGGCGCGCGCTTGGCTACCTGGCATGGCTGGGAACCCCAGGATCTCCTGGCAGAGGCGGGCATTCTCCTGGGCCGGGTCCGCGGGCGTCTGCGTGTGCAGGGCCTGAACCACCTTGGCCAGGACGATCTGGCACAGGTTGAAGAGGCCTGGGGCGTGGGAGGAAGGAGACGGGGGGCTGGCACCGTGTCCAGGCCGCGCTTGCCAGCCGGGCAGACCGGAAGCCCCCTTCCCTTCCCTCGGTCCGGCCGCATCTGGGTTGGCCTCCCGGGACTTGATGAGCTTGTCCAGCAGCTCCTGAGGGACGGTGCTGCCCGTGCCCCACCAAGACTGGCAGCAGCGCCAAGGGCCTCACAGGGCACGGCGCCCCCGGCCCCGGAGCCTTCCCTCTGGTTCTCATCACCGGCTGTCACCAGACTTGCATGCAACGTGCTTTTCTTTTCTCTTGTCTTCTTTACGTCCCTCAGCCACGCAATGCGGTGAAGCCCTGACGCTCGCTGCCGCGTCGGTACACCCTGAGAACACGATGCTCAGCGAGAGAAGTCATACACAGAAGGACACACAGGGCGTGACCCCACTGAGGAGAAACATCCAGAGCAGGTAGATCCACAGAGTCAGCGAGTGGGTTCCTGGTTGTCAGGGGCTGGCGAGGGGACGGAGTGATAGCTAAGGGCGTGAGGGACATTTTCGGGATGATGGAAATGGTCCAAAGCAGTAGTGACGTCTGTACGGCTCAGTAAACTGTCCCCACACGCCCCGGTGCAGCCTGTGAGAGCATCGCTCTCAGGATGAAGGGCTGACCACAGGAAGACCGAACGAGCAGTGGGTCCTGGGCCCAGACTCTCAGCTGGCGCCCCCCACGTGGGGAAGTCACCGGGACTTGCTGAGCCTCCACGGAGACTGGCAGCAGCCCCCGAGCTCACAGGGCACTGCGCCCCCGGCCCCAGAGCCTTCCCTCTGGTTCTCATCACCGGCTGTCAGCAGACTTGCAGGCAACGTTCCTTTCTTTTCTTTTGTCTTTTTTAAAGGCAACTCTTGAGTACATGTATTTAACATGCAGGGAACCAGCCCTGACTCCTTGATCTGGGTCTTCCAGCCTCTAGAGCCTCGAGGACATCCATTTCCGTTACTTACGCGCCCAGTGCCTGGGGTTTGATGATGGAAGCTGACACCGAGGGCGTCACCACGTGTGGGGTGATGTCAGTGAAAGAATCCCGCGGCGAGGGCCTGCCTGAGGACCACGCATGCCCGGGCCCTCCCCGCCCCCTGCCTGCAGCCCTGCGCCTGGGAGCGGAGCTGGTGCATCACATGCCCGACGTCGTGGAAGTTGGTCTCCCGCTCATCGTGCCGCAGCAGGGAGGGCAGGTTGGGCGTAGGCTTGGTGAAGTTGGCCACCATGGCCGCGATGGCGATCTGGCAGCTCCCATCGTGCTGTAGGCAGGCCGAAGCAGGCCGCGTGCCCGGACTTCCCCACCCTGCGGAGGGATGTGGATGGGGCCCCGCTTCCACAGAGGAGCCCCGGCCCACGGCCGACAGGTTCCCCCACGCACGCACCGAGGATAGAGGTCAGGTAGAACTTGCCGATGGATGACCTTGCCCGAGGCCGCGTCCCAGACCGTTTAGAGCCTCACGTCTTCGTGACCCATGCTGGTGCCCTCCTCCAGGTCGAAGGTCAGCCCCAGCAGCTCCTGGGAGATGCCCAGCAGCCCGCGTGTGACCGCCTGCATGGGGAAGGACTCATTGAGCAGGTACTGGCCCACGTGGTAGCGCGTCTCCTGCCCCTGGTTCACGTAGTAGCGCAGGTCCCAGGCGTTGATGGGGCCGTCAAAGTGCAGGCCCCGCCTCTGGCACTCGGCCTTCTTTAGCTCCAGGATCACGGCCGCTCCTGCTCCCCGAGGGGCTTCAGCTTCTGGGCCAGCTCACCTGCGGGCGGAGGGGAGAGGCTCGGCTACGTCCCTGGGGCGGCCCCCCAGCCACCCCCGACCCTGTGCCCCTCGAGGCAGAATGAAGGGTCTGGGAAGGTGACCCCCAAGGGCTGACACAGTGGGGTCTCAGGCAGCACCACGTCCGGTCAAGGTCCGCCTGACCCCGTCCCCACTGGGACTCAGGGAGAGGCGGTGTTACCTAGGACAGTGGCCACCACCTGGCTGGTCTTGTCCGTGTTCATCTCCAGCACGGAGTCGGCATGGTGCGGAACCCCAGCAGGCGGGACTTCAGGGCCTGCAGCCTCACCAGCTCCCTGAGGATCACGCAGTTCTCCTGGAAGCCAGAGACGGAAGGCGCTGGGGACCGAGGGCCACGCCCTCCCCGCGGGCCCCGGGCCAGGTCTCTGCAGGCGGGCAGGGCTCCCAGGCCACTGGCGGGCACAGCCAATCCCCCTCCCTCCTCCTCCTGGCCCGGATTTCTAGACACTTTGGTGCTGTCCTAACACGTGGTCTTTATTAACACAGGTCCTTTTGGAAGCAGAAACGGCATGAACGTGATGGGCTCTAAGGCCAAGGGCAGGAAGAAATGCGGCCAGGCTCTCCAGGAGCCACCAAGGGGCCTCCCCGGGCTCAACAAGACAAACACGGCTGCCGTGCAGACAGTAGCTCAACCCCACGGCGCCCGAACACCCAGCCCCTGGACGGTGAGACACCTGTTGCCGCAGGTGGCCCGTGGCTCACTGATGAGGCCCGGCCCCAGGCGTACGCCACCTTCTCGGAGGCCACCTCTCCGGTCTGCAGCGGGGTTCTCCTGGGAGCCCCCAGTCACCACAGCACCAGCGTGGCCTGTCTGTAGCCCAAGAAGGTGGGGACACAAGACTGTCCCCCGTGCCCCCCGCATCCCCCGCGAGGCCGAGCGAGCACCAGTGGTGTCTGCGGGGAAGATGAAGGGCTCACGCACAGCCCGCATCTACAGAAGCACAGACTGCAGCCACATGCGCTATGGAACAAACACAAGTGTCCACGCAGGACCCGATGTCTGAATGTCAAGGCCATGCCCGGGCCACAGTGAGAAGGTGCATCCCCCATGCAAGCCACAGAGAGGGGATGGGGGGGTCCATCTGCGATTCTGAGCTCATCGGGCATCACCCCAGAGGGAGAGGGAGAGGGAGAGAGGTAGACAGACGTACAGAGGGAGAGAGAGAGAGAGGGAGGGAGAGACGTCTCTCCCTTCCCTGGGGGTTCTCGAGTGCAGCCAAGGTTGAAAACCACTGCATTTTGGGAGATGGGTCCTCGTGGAAGAGTTAAATAGTCGCTCATGGCATTATCGACACATACTAAAAAGGCCCCAAATCTTGGGGAGTCAGGGAGGGGAGTGTCGGCTGCCTCGTAAACGAGGAGAGATTGGGCATCAGAGGAGGTGCCTGTGCAGCCTGCGCCCAGGGCCCCGCAGACTTCATCTCCCAGCGGTGGTCCTGGGCTGGAAGTCAGCGGGGAGGTCAGGCTGTCCAAGCATCAACGTTGACTTCAGGGCTGATCTAAAAGGCGCCTGGGGTTTGTTGAAGCAGAAAAAAGAGCAGTAGGGAGAGGATGGGAGTGGGAGGGGGAGGGAGCCCCCCTCCTCAGCACTTCTACCGCTCTCCCTCTCTCTCTCTCTCTCTCCGTTTCTCCCTCTCTCCCTCTACCTCGCTGCCTCTCACTCTCCCTCTCCCTCCATCTCTCCCTCTGCCTCTCTCCCTCCCTCTCTCCCTGTCCCTCTTTCCCTGTCCCTCTCTCTCTCTCCCTCTTTCCCTCCCCCTCTCCCTCTCCCCCTTTCCCTCTCCGTCTCCCCTTCTCCCTCTCTCCCTTCCTCTCTCCCTGTCCCTGTTTCCCTGTTCCGCACGCTCTGGCTCTACCTCTTTCCCTCTCCCTCTCCCTCCACCTCCTTCCCTCTCTGGAGAGGGAAGGAGGTGGAGGGAGAGGGAGAGAGAGATGGAGAGGGAGGGGGGAGAGGGAGAGAGAGATGGAGAGGGAGGGGGGAGAGGGAGAGAGAGGGTGGAGAGGGAGAGAGTGATGGAGGGAGCGAAAGATGTCTCTCCCTCCCTCCCTCTCTCCCTCCCTCTCTCCCTCCCTCTCTCGCTCTCCCTCCCTCCTTCTCCTCCCTCTCCCTCTGGCTCCAACTCTCCTCCCTCCATCTCTCCCTCTCCCGCACTCCCTCCCAGAGAGGCAGAGATAAGGCAGAGGGAGAGAGGAAGAGGGAGAGATGGAGGGAGAGGGAGAGGGAGGGAGAGGGAGAGAGGGAGAGGGAGAGAGAGAGGGAGAGGGAACTAGGTCTCTTCCTCCCTCCCTCTCCCTCTCTCCTCCTTCTCTCCCTCTCTCCCTCTCCCTCTCTCTCTCCCTGTCCCTGTTTCCCTGTTCCGGTCTCCCTGTGCCTCTCTCCCTCTCCCTTGTCTCTGCCTCTCCCTCCATCTCTCCCTCTCTGAGAGGGAGTGAGGGCGAGGGAGAGATGGAGGGAGAGGGAGTGAGGGCGAGGGAGAGATGGAGGGAGAGGGAGGAAGAGGGAGAGAGGAAGGGAAAGGGCGAGGGAAGGAGAGGGGGAGACGGAGGAGAGAGGGAGAGGGAGGGAAGAAGAGACCATTTTCCCTCTCCCGCTCTCCCTCTCTATCTCTCTCTCCCTCTGTCCCTCTCTCTCTTCTTCTCTCCCTCTTCCTCCATCTCTCCGTCTCCCTCTCTCCCTCTCCCTCCATCTCTCCCTTTCTGGGAAAGAGTGAGGGAGATGGAGACATGGAGGGAGAGGGAGGAGAAGGAGAGAGGGAGGAAGAGAGGTGTAGAGGGAGAGAGGGAGAGACGTCTTCGCTCCCTCCCTCTATCCCTCTCTCCCTTTCCCCCCTCTCTCTCCCTCTCCCCCTCCCTCTCCTGCTCTCCCTCTCCCTCTTTCCCTCTCCCTCCACCTCCTTCCCTCTCTGGAGAGGGAAGGAGGTGGAGGGAGAGGGAGAGCGGAACAGGGAAACAGGGACAGGGAGAGAGGGAGGGAGAGGGAGGGAGGAAGAGACCTCTTTCCATCTCCCTCTCCCCCCCCCTCTCCTCTCCATATCTCTCTCCCTCTCTTCCTCTCCCTCCCTCTCCCTCTCCCTCCATCTCCCCCTCTCCCTCTCTCCCTCTCCCTTGTCTCTGCCTCTCTATCTCTCCCTCTCTGGGAGGGAGTGAGGGAGATGGAGAGGTGGAGGGAGCGGGCGATCTGGAGGGAGGGAGAGGGTGAGAGGGAGGGAGGGAGAGAGGGATAGAGGGAGGGAGCGAGAGAGGGATAGAGGGAGGGAGGGAGAGGGATGGAGGGAGGGAGAGAGGGATAGAGGGAGGGAGCGAGAGGGATGGAGGGAGCTAGAGGGATAGAGGGAGGGAGGGAGAGAGGGATAGAGGGAGGGAGGGAGGGAAAGAGGGAGGGAGGGAGGGAAAGAGGGAGGGAGGGAGGGAGAGACGGTCTTTCGCTCCCTCCCTCTCTCCCTCTCTCCCTCTCACCCCTATCTCTCCCTCTCCCCCCTCCCTCTCCTGCTCTCTCTCCCTGTCCCTCCACCTCCTTCCCTCTCCGGAGAGGGAAGGAGGTGGAGGGACAGGGAGAGGGAAAGAGGTAGAGGGAGAGCGTGCGGAACAGGGAAACAGGGACAGGGAGACAGGAAGGAAGAGAGGGAGAGGGAAGAGGGACGGGGGAGGCGGGAAGAGGGAGGGGGGAGGAGGGAGAGAGACGGGGGAGAGCGTGGAGGTAGGGGGAGGGGAGAGGGAGAGGGATGGGGGAGAGCAAGGGGGAGACGGAGGTGGAGAGGGAGTTGGGAGAGGGACGGGGAGAGGGACGGGGAGGGGGGAGAGGGAGGGGGGAGGGAGAGAGGGAAAGAGAGAGACGCAGAGGAAAGAGGGAGAGGGAAGAGAGAGAGGGACAGAGGGAGAGGGAGAGGGAGAGAGGGAGGAGGAGAGGGACGAGAGGAAGCAGGGAGAAAAGAGAGAAAGAACACACCATCTACATTTCTGTCAAATGACACCGGGGATCCTTACACAACCAGGAGAAAATAACACAGCGAGGCTCTTTCTCAGCTGGAACTGGAACTGCAGATGGGGCCAAACACCACCAGGGTGGCCACACATGTCCAGCTGCCGCCCCAGCCCCCTGAGTCTGGTCACCAGGGCTCTGAGTGTTTGCTCCAGGGACCTGGGGTTCACCCTGTCACCCTGGAGGTCGGGCCTAGACAGCATGGCCCCGGGCTGGACACATAGGGGGAAAAGCATCCCCACAGGCCAGCTTGTGCGTGCCGATTCAGCTGCCAGATTCTAGAGGCCCGGGATCACCCTGTGGCCCATGAAAGCCAGGAGCCAGGAGGGTCTTGCATCGGGATTCCTGTCCGTTGGACTGGAACGTTTACGTAAGGAGTCTTGGAAACAGTGGTAACAAGACTGAATTCGAACGAGCTTTAGGATATTATGGACCACTCCGAAGTGTGTGGGTTGCTAAAAACCCTCCCGGCTTCACTCTTGTTGAAAATGAAGATCCCCGAGATGCAGCGGATGCTGTCTGAGAAGTAGACGGGAGAACACTCTGTGGCTGCCGAGTAAGAGTGGACCTGTCGAATGGGGAAGGGAGAAGTCGAAATCGTGGCCGCCTCCTTCTTGGGGTCGTCGCCCTCGAGATGATTATCGGAGGAGGAGTCCTCCCCCTCACCACAGATCTCCAAGACGGAGAAGCTTCTCCCGCAGCCGGAGCAGGTCCCTTTAGTAGATATAGGAGAAGAGAGAGATCACTGTCCCGGGAGAGAAATCGCAAGCCGTCCCGATCTTTCTCTAGGTCTCCTAGCCGATCCAGGTCAAATGAAAGGAAATAGCAGACCACTTTGCAAGAGGAGTGGTGCACAGGAAATACCTTCATTTGACAGGAGTATGTACAGAAAATTCAAGTTTCGTTTGAGATTTCCGAAGCTTGATGCACTTTTTAAATGTTTTAGCTGTTCCCGTTTGTTTGTCTCTTGGGACAGTGACACATAAAGGTGTCATTCTCTGTGGTTTGAAATGGGTCATATGAGGCATGTAATATGAAGAATTGTTTCTTTACAATGTTCTCTTAAGCAGAATTGAATTTGCTTTGAATTTTTGGTCTTGCCTAGACTGATAATAAAACTCTAACTCCTGCCCACCTAAAGTGTGATGTTTATTATTATGGAAACAACACTGGCAAACATTAAAAAGACTTTCTGTAGCTGGGATGTGGTATGCAGCTGTAGTCAAGCAAGCAGTCTTTAAAAGGTACTGTGAACACAAGCCAGCAGGTAGAAATGAAAGCCGCACCCTTACCCTAGATTAGAGGTTTAAGAATTCCACTAGTCTTCACACTGGACAAGAGGTTGTCCAGTGAGTTTAGCATCTAAGAAGTTTCAAGGAAGTTAGTTTACCTTTGAGTTAGGTCGTAAGTCCCCTCTGTGATTGGTGTACATGAATACATAGCTATTTGTAAAGTTTTTTGGAAGTTGAGATTATCAAGACACCAGTGTCCTGCCAGATTAAGAGTATATTGTAGAGCTGAACTTCGAGTTACTGTGCAATTTTTTTTTCATGCTGTCATTTGTAATATGTTTTGTGAGACTCCTTGGGATTAAAGTTTTGGTTCCAAACGGAACAAAGAAAACAAAAAAAGGATCCACCTGCCAATGCAGGGGACCCGGGTTCGAGCCCTGGTCCGGGAAGATCCCATGTGCCGCAGATCAACTAAGCCCGTGGGCCACAACTATTGAGCCTGCGCTCTAGATCCTGGGAGCCACAACTACTGAGCCCCCATGCCACAACTACAGAAGCCCGCACATCTAGAGTCCGTGCTCCGAAACAAAAGAAGCCACTGTAATGAGAAGCACATGCCCGCAACAAAGAGGAGCCCCTGCTCGCCGCAACTAGAGAAAGCCCGTGTGCAGCAATGAAGACCCAACGCAGCAAAAAAAAAAAAAAAAAAAAAAAGACGCTACTGGCCAGGTGATCAAGGGTAAAATTGTTTGTCACAAGTCCCGTTGATGGTGTGTATCCTTGATGTGTGTATCCTTGATGGTGTGTATCCTTGATGATGTGACCTGAGGAGAATGACATTTTTATCTCTGTCTGGATCTTCCGCCCCAAACCCCATAACTCCAGCCCAACCATAAGAAAAACATCAGAAAACCAACAGACAAACAAATTGAGGGACAAAATACCTGACCAGTCCTCCTCAAAACTTTCAAGGTATCAAAACCCAGGGACGTCTGAGAAATGTCACAGCCCAGAGGAGACTGGGACAGAAAAAGGGTGTTAGGGGAAAGCTAGGGAAATTCTAATAAAGTGTGGACTTCAGTTAATAATAACGTATCCATCTCGGTTCCTTAGTTGGATAAGCATGTCGTACTAAAGAACTAACGTGTTGGAAATAGGGGTACTGGGTCGGGGGTCCACAGCACTCTGTACACTCTGTACAGATCTTTGCAACTTTTTTGTAACTCTAAGCTATTCTAAAATTAAGCAACTACTAAACAGAGATAAGAATGTTATTTCCCTGATTTGAACATGGCTGAGTTTGTTTTCATGGTCACATTTGTGCTATCTGGATGTGTCTTGGAATCAGTAGCAAAGGAGAGTTGCCAGCCCCTGGGAAGATGCGGCTGGTTTGCAGGTGGCTTGCTCTGGAGCTGAAGACCAGGGTGGGAAGTCTGCAGCCTCGGGCTGCACTTACAACCATGGGAGGGGATGGGCCAGCTCAGTTAGGGATGGAACCTATAAATAAAACTTTTTCTTTTCCATTATGGCTTATCACAGGATATTGAATATAGTTCCCTGTGCTAGACAGTAGGACCTTGTAGCTTATCCATCCTATATTTAATAGTTTGCGTCTGCTAACCCCAAACTCCCAATCCAACCCTCCCTCACTCTTTCTCCCCCTTGGCAACCACAAGTCTGTTCTCTATGTCTGTGAGTCTGTTTTTGTTTCGTAGACAAGTTCATTTGTGTCGTATTTTAGATTTCACATATAAGAGAGATCATATATGTGTCTTTCTCTTCTGACTTACTTCACTTAGTATGATAATCTCTAGGTCCATCCACGACGTTGCTGCAAATAGCATTATTTCATTCTTTTTATGGCTGAATATATTCCATTGTATATATGTACCACATCTTCTTTATCCACTCACCCATCAGTGGACATTTAGGCAGCTTCCACATCTTGCCTATTATAAATAGTGATGCAATGAACACTGGGGTACATGTATCTTTTCTTTCTTTTTCTTTCTTTTTTTCTTTCTTTTTTCTTTCTTTTTCTTTCTTTCTTTCTTTTTCTTTCTTTCTTTCTCTCTCTCTTTCTTTATTTTTTTGTTACACAGCATGTGGGATCTTAGTTCCCTGGCCAGAGATGGAACCCATGCTCCCTGCACTGGAAGCACAGAGTCTTAACCACTAGACCACCAGGGAAATCCCAGGGGTGTATGTATATTTTTGAATTAGAGTTTTCTCCAGATCTATGCCCAGGAGTGGAATTGCGGGACCCTATGGCAGCTGTATCTGTTCTCTGCACGTCTCACATCAACCACGTGCACTCCAATCCTTGCTCTCAACGTCATCTTCGGGGAACACAACCTGCGACAGGGACCTTGACAAGAAGAAATGGCTCAGGGAAAAGCTAGCTGCACAGGGAGGAGATAGAGGCCATCGACCCTGGGGTGTGGCGGGGAGAGTGGGCACAGAGATTGGTCATTTCGTCCCTGATACTCAGCCCTCCTGGCTGCCCCACTCTAGGTCACCTCGGGATACAGAGGTGACCCGGTTAGAGTCCCAGCCTGTGCAGGAATCTCGGGGCACAAGCGGGTCTGAATAATATTAGTGCAGGGTCTCCCCCATGGCACTGGGGTTATTTGGGGCGGGTCATTCTCTGCTGGGGGCCCCTCTTGGGCACTGTGTGGGGTTCAGCAGCATCCCTGTCCCCACCCATTTGATTCCAGGGTCCCCTCCCCCCCAGTTGTGACAACCACAGATTTTCCCCAGACATCACTGAAGAACTGGGGGAGGCGGAAGCAGGATGGCCCTGGGTGAGGACAGCTGTGTTGAAGCAAGCAGCCTGGCTTAGGGCAAGGTCTGCCCCAATCCCGTCAGAGCCTGCATTTAGAACTGCCCCTTCCCTCTCCCACCTCCCATGCCCTGCAGTGGTCTCCGAGACATCATCCCCATGTAAGAAATCACACCTTCTCAGTTTACTGTCCCCAGCACCTAGAAGAGTGTCTGCTATGTAGTAGATGCTTCATAAATACTTGCTGAATAAAGGAGTTGAATAAAGGGATGAGTGGATGAATGAATGAAGGTTACCATGGAAGGAGGGGGGAGATTCCCTTTCTGGCTCTCGGGGATTGGGATATCAAGTGAAAGATCCATCCTAAATAGGCTGACCAGCCTTCTGGGTTCCCCAGAAATGAGGGTTTCCCCATAGTTCCAGCGCTCAAACCTGAGCGGTCCTGGGCAAAGTGGGGGCGGGTGTTGGTCACCCTGTGTAAACACAGTAACAATTCCAACTGCAATAGCAATGGCCAAGGACCTCTACGGTCTTACTGACCAGGCACAGTTCTTCACCTGGCGGGGAAGGGTGGGCCAGGATTGGAATTCCGGTGATCCAGGGTGGGCGGGTGAGGGCACACCCCGGGCTTGTGTAGGGGAGTCCAGGAAGGTTCTGGAGGAAGTGACAGTGACACAGGAGGGAGGGAGGAGTCTAAGGAAGAACGTCCCACACGACAACGTGTGCCAATGGCCCTGGGCCCAAGGTCACACCTGACCAGGGCTTGCTTGTTTTCTTTTTTTCTAATTTACTTTTCCCCACATGGATATGCAATTGTCCTAATGCCATTTATTGAAAACTCCTTAATTTCCTCACTTTCTGTCATATCAAGTTCTCATCTATCTGTTTCTGGACCTTTATTCTCTACCATAGAGCTATACGTCCCATCCTTGCACCACTAGGGCTGTTTCATCACTATAACTTTATTTTTTACTCATTTATTTCTTTGGCCGTGCTGGGCGGCATGTGGGATCTTATTTCCCTGACCAGGCTTTGAACCCGCACCCCTTGCAGTGGAAGCTCGGAGTCTTAATCGCTGGACCTCCAGGGAAGTCCCCAGGGCTTGCTTTGACATCCATCGAATGGTGGCGGGTGGGCACGGGGAGCAGCTGTCTGTGAGCCACCCTGTGTAGAAATGCAGGGTGGAGGGCAGGACAGCTGGAGCGGGAGGGGAAAAGGCGGAGGAGGGAGGGAGGGAGGGATGGCGGGCGGGCGAGAGACAGACAGAGAGTTTCCGGAGACAATAGCTCTGGCCGTGTCCTAGGGCATGAAAGCTGAAAATAGCTCCTAGTGCCGGGAGCCCTGGAGCCGGAGCCTGGGAGCCATTGCGACTGGCACTCCTCCCTGGTGTGTGTGTGTGCGGGGGCGGGGGGCTCTGGACTTCTCAGGCTGGGAATGGGGTGCACGGAGCAAGGACGGAGCAGGGACGGAGCAGGGACCCTTCTCTCTGGGACCTCGCAGGCCATCCTTAGCTCACAAAGCTGAGCCACTCCCGGCCCTACGAGGGGGGGGCTTATCCTCCCTGTCCCCTGGATCACACCCCCTCACACACGACTTCCCCTTGTGTGCTCCCAGCAACCAAGAGAATCTGTTTTTAAAAGATTTGGGGGAGGGGGGTAAACATACAAACAAGAGCAGAATGGATACTTTTTCCGAATGGGAATGGCTCTGTGTAACCCCTTCCCCAGGGTAACCAGAGTCCTGACCTCTAACACCCTTGACGAGTCAGCCTTGGTCTGGGCTTGCAGACCCACGGAAGCTTCCTCATCCCCTCCTTCAGACCCCGTCTCTCCCTCGGCGTCTTTGTGAGAGGCACCCGGGGAAGTGGGACTGCTAGGCTGTACTGCTGCTAGAACTGCACCTGGGCTCTACCAGGCTCCAGCCCCCCGCCCTGTGCACCTCTCTGTCCCTGAGGCACCTCAACTGGTAGGAGCGGCATCACCTTCCCTCCCGGGACTTGTGACACTTAAGGGAGACACAGAAAGGACAAGCGTTTGGCTCCCTGGCTGGCAAAGAGCAGGTGCTCAATTGTCATAAGTGGCCGTATCAGTGAGGGTTCTCCAGACAAACAGAATCCATAGGGTGTGTGTGTATATACACACACACGTACATATGTACACGCATACAAAAATATACAGCTGTGTATATATGCAGTACGCATACAGACATATACACATATAGTATATACAATACGCAAATACATATATACACACATATATATAAAATGCATAGTTTGTATATATACAGTATGTATACACACATATACACGTAATATATACAATAGACACATACAGATACACTATACATACACACATATGAAATGCATCGTTTGTGTATATACAGTATGTACACATACGTATAACATATGCAATGTACACACCTAGGTACGTCTATATCATACATATATACACACATAGAAAGATATTTAGGTGTGTATATATACAGTATACATACATACACATATAATATGTGCAATACATACACGTACATACATATAGACACGCATATACACCTACATAGAAAAGCATGTAGAATAAAAATATATATGTACTGCATATATAAATTCCTTGTATTCGTTCCTCCTTTACGCAAAGTGGACCAATTTCAGTGTTAATCTCTTCTGAAAAATCCCTTCCTGGCCACATCTGGAATAATGTTTGTGGTTGCCGGGGCCCCACGCAGTGCGCACATGAGATTAACCATCCCCGTGGCGATGATGACACTTTATTTTCTCCCTTGACCATTGTCACTACTATTCCAATTAAAATGGCAGTGCTATGAGGGCAGGGCATTTCCTTTTTGGCCAGTACTGAGCGTCCGCGGTCTGGTGCCTAGCATAGGCTAAATACACGGCAATTTTGTGAACAGAAGCCGGGATTCCAGCTGTCATATTTAATAGGAATTATAGTCTTATTATTGGGGGGGAGGGGTTGTGTCACGGTACGTCGAGGTCGGGAGTCGAACTCGCCACCACTGGCCCTGAGAGGTTTTGCCGGGTCCCCACTTCGGGCCGGTGGGTGTGGCCAGGGGCAGCCGATGACGTGCGTATGTGCGTGCGTGCGTGCGTGCGTGCGTGGGAGCGTGCGTGCGTGAGAGCGTGCGAGTCCACGGGGCGGGCCGCGCGCGCCGGGAGTGTTTCAGCCCGGCCCCCGGCTCATTGTGGTCGCCTCACGCCGGCCCGAGTTCGCAGCAGCGCTGGAGGCCCCGGGCCTGTGAGCACAAAGAGGGAGCCGGGGGCCGGACGGGAGCGCTGTGGCGGCAGCTGAGGCCCAGGCCAGGCCCCCCTCAGCCTCCCGCCTGCCCGTCTGCCCCGCCCCCGCCGGCGGCGCCGCGCCCCTCCCCCAACCGCCAGACTAGCGCGGTGCGGGGCCCGCGCGCGAAGACATGGGGGAGAAGCTGGAGCTGAGGCTGGAGTCGCTCTTGGGGACCGAGCCCGCCGTCTACCCGTGGCCGCTGCCGGTCTACGTAAGTGCCACCCGTCCCCTCCTCCCGGACCCCCGCTCCTGTTCCCCCACGGCGCGCGCTGAGCCCACCGAGAAACGGAGCGACTCGAGTCGCCAGACCCTCTTTGGAGCCCCCCTTCCCGCCCCGCCGTGGTTCTCCGCGGCAGTTTCCAGCCCCCGCGCGCAGGGTGGGCAGAGGGGAGCCGGCGCCGGCCGGGGGCGCCGACTCGGCCGCGGGGACCCCGCGCTTCCGAGGGGCGCCTGAGCCGGTCTGCGGTTGGCTCTGCAGGGCTGGGGACCCCGGTCCCCCCGGGCCTGGACTGCCGGCGGGCTTGCCCTTCTGTACTTTAGGATCTGACACGTAGGGTTTCTTTTTCCTGGTAGTTTATTCTTAGCTCTGTCAACGTACTTAGTTTTTAAAATTTGTTTTTATTTTTCAGGGCACCCTTTCCTCCCTCTCTCCAGTTTTTTTGTGTTTCTCTTTTGTTTTGTTTTAGTTAGGCATTTTGTCCCTCTGATCTTGAGTGGGTGGGCTGGCAGGACACTTGGAGAGGAGGCGTTCTGTCCCCTGATCTTGAGTGGCCTTTGGAAAATGACGGGCCAGACGGAAATTAAATTGATATATAATATTGTATCCGTCCAAGGTGTACAATGTGATGATTAATATATATATAGTGTGTGTGAAATGATTACCACAATAAGTTTAGTTAACCTTAATTCACATAATTACAAATGTTATCTTTGTGATGAGAACTTTCAAGATCTACTCTCTTAGCAACTTTCAAACATAAAATACGGTATTGTTAACTGTAGTGACCGAGCTGTACATTACATCACCATTACTCACTTGTCTTATAACTAGAAGTTTTTACCTTTTGATCATCTTCCCTCATTTTCGTCACCTCCAACCCCCAGCTCTGGCAACCGTCATTCCATTCTTTCTATCATGAGTTCAGTATTTTAGATTTCACATATGAGATCATAAAGTATTTATCTTTCTCTGTCTGACATTTCATTTAGCATAATGCCCCCCAAACCCACCCATGTGGTCACAAATAGCCAGATTTCCTTCTTTATCATGGCTGACTAATAGTAGGTTGTATGCACCCCCATTTTCTTCATCCATTCATCCACAAGAAAACACTGAGGTTGTTTCCATGTCTTGGCTACTGTATTGGGTTGGCCAGAAAGTTCATACAGTTAATGAATACACTGTTCAATCAAACTTGGTGAAAATGAGTCTTTTATTTTTACTTAAAATAAATCTTTGACAAAGCCAGCTAGGCATCCCTTTGAGTAACGACTTATATCACATTGAAATATTTTAAACATATGAACAGTAATAGCTGAAATGACAAATGTTACTAATATTGACACAATTTATCAAGGAGAATAGGTTAGAATATGTTAAAATGCAGGTGGACAGTGAAAGAACAACTATAACTTTTAACTAAATATTGTCTTGATATTTAGACCATTGGTTAAAATCATGATAACAGGTTTCATCCGTTTCAAGAAAGCAGAATATTTGCAGATCACTTAACATTTACTAGGTATGTTCTCAGCCTGGAAGGATATATTTCACTTACATGTGTCATTTAATTTAACCACATCCCTCTGTAATAGATAGTGGTATCCCTATTTGCAGATAGGAGACAGGCTCAGAAAGATTAAGAATGTTACCTAATTCTAGTAAGTAGCCAAACCTAAACTGATCTAATTCCAGGGCAAAGCTCTTTCTGGCACATCAGTGTGGGTCTTTATCTCTTTGAGAATTGTTGAACATTAAAAGCCTTCTTCCAGGTAAATGCATAAAGAAACAACATGAGCAATGATATAACAATACAAGTCTCACTAAATAATTGGTGTGTTTGGCCTTGCTTTTGCTGATAGATCTTTTGCAAAATTGCTTTTCTCTGAGATATTTAAAGTGGACTTTAACTATTTTCTTGGAAGGCTTTCCTAAATTATACCTATCAGAAAGCTGCTTTGCTTTAAGGCCGAAGAAAAATGAAAGCTTACTTAACTACACTTAGGTGCCAGGGTCATACTATGAGCTCTACACCTGCCAGGATTCACGCTAAGATAGATAGGGTGGCTCAGCAAACTGTCCATAGTCCTGTGATTTCTTTCTGATATTCTGAAGTAGAAATAATTTATTAACTGTTCACAAAAGAGAGAAACACTGTTTCTTGGTCCTCAATATCATACTGCTGTAGGCTAATTCTTTCTCTCTTCTGTTGCCCCTTAGTATAGAGAGTGTGTTTTGGGGACCCTCCTTCACGATCTTCTCCATTCCAAGAGCATCTTACATAAATCCAGGACTTCTCAAGCAGCCAGTTTTGCCAGATGGTCTTAGGGTTGGTTGTACCCATATATGTATAATCTGAACTTCTCAAGTAAGGTCCTTAGAGAGCATAATGGCTAAGAGAATTGGTGCTGATACCAGACCTGAGTCCAAATACTGCCTATGCCCCTAACTAGCTGTGTAACCTTGGAGAAGTAACTTAAGCCCCTTAAAGGGATTAGATTTCTCACCTGGAAAATGGTATAATAAATGCATCTACCTCATATGGTTACGGTGTAAATTAATGTAACTTGAGATGGTGCGTGTTAAGCATTAGCACAGTGCCTGTCTCTTGTTAGTAATACCTGCTTTTCTTATTAATTATTCTCTTTATATTCCCAGTTCCAGCTGGGTGCCTAACATATAATAGTTGTTCAGCAAATAGTTACTGGATTGAACCAGCTCTGAAATTGAAGCATTGGGTCAACAGCAAAGTAGTCACCCCACCATCATTTCTCCCAGAGAAAGGGAGAATAGATGGAAGCCAGCCATCATACTTCCTTATTCTAAACTTCCCATCGAGCCCCAGCAATAAAATAATCTTCCTGGACCCTAACAATTTCAAGGATTCTTCAAATCACACTATTTGAAAATAGCTGGGTTGCCCTAATCATTAGACCCCACAGGTCACCAAGCTTCTATTAATGAAGTCTAGTTAAGATAAATGATAACAGTTAGTCAACCAACTGCTTATGAGCTCATTGGGCTTTTTAAAATTTACTATCTGCGCTTCATAGAGACACAGGTATTTTGCTTTTGTAGGACATTCAACAGTCAAAGTAGTCTTTTAAAAAGCACAAATCAGACGCTATTATTGCACTGCTTCTAACCTCTAAAGGCTATCTATTGTAAAGAGATGAAATTTTCAACTACTTAGCCAGGCTCACAGAGACCATGTGCTCTGGTCACTTACTACATCTTTCCCTGACCTTCATGGGGCTCGAGGCACAGTTGTCCTTTTCAGTCCCTCAGATGCAACAAGCTCTACTTCTTGCTCTCCCAGCTTTAGATTGGCTAATCCATCTACCCAGACCAATTTCCCTCTTATCGTTAAGGTCTCGGTTCAAACGCCACCACTACTATCTTGACCAAAGAGACCTGCCTCCTCAGTGCCTCTCCATCCCTTTGTCCAGTCGTATTTCTGTCACTGTACAACATTTATTTACACGTTTACTCTGTCTTCCTCCACCACTGGACATTTGCTTAAGAGCAGGGACTTTGTAATTTTTTGCTTCCAAGGCTTGCAGCGGACACTGGCACGTAGGTGTGTAGGAAATGTGTGTCTAATAAAGAATAAATATGTGAATGAAAAAAAAACTGTGAAACACTAACACAAGATTATTCTTCTTTCAAAAGAATAATGAAAAATAATTTCATTCAATAAGAGTCATTCTTAGTTACTGATCCATGACTTAGTAGATCCCATTCAATTTAAAATGTCCCCTTTTTTTCTGATACTTTCACAAGTCATTAATTAAGTGTTGCTCACTTTTAAGGCCAATCTGTGAGACATTATTTAACTTGTCTCCTCTAAAGTTCCAGCATTAACTCAGGCGGGGCTTCACCAAGTACTGATCATGTGACCTTGGCCTCTCATTGCCTCCGTTTTCTCATTTGTAACATGGGTATAATAATCGGCTTATTTCATACGCCTATGAGGAGGAAAACTTCGTGTGTGTGTGTGTGTGTGTGTGTGTGTGTGTGTGTGTCTATATATATGTATTTAAACAGTGTCTTAGAATAGTGTCTGGCACATGATAAGCATTATAGAAGTATTGACTGCTGCTACTAGTACTGTTATTATGAGAACTAACTGTTGAGAATAATCCTTCATATAGGGGTTTATTCCACTGAAGATAAAGGAAACTCATAGAATGTTAGAAATCAGATTAAACACGGAAAGCCAGTAAAATATACCAGGACAGAAGATGATGAGAGTGTGAAAGGATAGAGGAAAAAAAATGGTTTTTGTTTTTCTTTTTCTTTTTTAAAGAAGGAAAGAGCCTAGAAATAGGACAAAAACTATCCATTGGCTATACTGACATGGAGATCGCTGGTGACCTTCATAAGTAAAATTTCAGGACAGTGGGCAGAGAGATTACGGTGAGGGAAGTCAGATGGATGTAAATTATAGAGTAGATGGGACGTGAGGAAATGGAAACAATATATGATGATAACAATTTTGAAAAGTTCAGACATGAATTGGCTAAAGAAGATATGCAGGGATTAGAGGAGGAGGGAGGCTTTCGTGTTACACGTATAGTTTTTAACATTTTAAGTTGGAGTTACTAGTCTAGAATGAGGTTGAATTTTGGCAAGAATCATTCATAAGGAGTAGATGGGTTGTAGAAAATGCAGTGCTGTGAAGTACTTGAGAAGATGAGAGAAAATGAAATGCTATCTGTAGTGCACGTGGCCTATGAACTTGAACTCCTGTAGTGCAAGGGAATACAAAGATCAATGCAAATGCTAATGAATTAACGGATTTGGCAGTGGACTATTTACTGACTTCTGTGTTCCTAATGAGTTAGGAAGCGCCTCACCAGCTCAGAGTGAAGGAAGTAGAGAGGATGGAGGGAAATTTGAGGAGGGTAGGGAAAGCTTCTAAGAAAATAGTCCTTAAGGAGAATTAGAAAGAACTTACTGTAAGTCAGAGCAATATTTCCAGTCTTGAAAATCCATTTGAAGTTGGTGTTTATTAATTTATTGGAATACCAATTTTCCCTGCCACATGATGTTTCTCCAGCTACCTGGATATAAGTTACACAGAGGCAGAAAAGAATGAGAGATAACAATCGAGGGAAAATACAATTAGTATTTTTTTTTACCTTTTTCCACTTCCCCGCTCCAACTCTGGGGAGCCTTCATGGACATGGCTGCCCTCGCAGCCTCCAGCAGCACCCTGTTATCAAAGAATTCAAAGAAATGGAACATAGGTTTCCAACTTAATAATTCAGCAAAATCAAAAATTGTATATAATGTTTTCTGTTGGCAAAGATTTTTGCAATGTAATTTGGTTCCATCTTTTGACAAGTAATTTGGCAATGTCTAGCAAGATAAAAATGTTAATAGCTTTTTACACATTAATTCTAATTCTGGAAGCTTATGCCGATAAATAATTTATAATCCAGAAAATTATTATATAAAGATGCTCATTGTCATGTCATTTGTAATAACAAAACATTGGAAACACCTTTAATTGTTAAGAATAGGAAAACAGTTTAGGAAATTATATCCACTTAGTAGAAAGTGACACAGTTACTATATTATAATTACAAGATGATGGAGCAAAATAAAATAATGCTTAATAAAGAAAGAATGAAGAAAGCTGACCTAAAATTGTGTCTTCCTTATGACAGTAATTATGTAAACATATCAATGTTTATTAAAGCTTAAAACCAAGATAAAGTTTTAAAAGCTCTGTACCAGTAATGGGGATTTTATGTTCGTTTCAAAATATTTTTTGACACAACTCTTAGAATTTTGTTTTGTCTACTCCTTTTCTTAAGAATTTCTGATTATTACCTCACTTTTCATTTCATAGTTTCAAATAAAGTCAGCAATTTTATCATCAGAGAAGATTAGACTTATTTGACAGTTCATAATTCCAAGTTTTTTGGTATAAAAAGACCATATACAGTTGTAGGTGCTTTCAAAATAAAATTCCGAGAATTTTTTTTTTTGCTTAGTCTTTCCTAGTAGGAGATGAAGCAAACTACCTAAAATTGCTAGCCATTCTTTTTTCATTTTTCTCATTTTATTGATTTATCTTGCCCTTCACAGAAATGATAAGAAGTGAGTCTGCAGTTGCCTCTGCCAATTTCTTAAATCCTCTATTATCCACATTATGAAATCATACTAGTATGAATGCTTCCAGTATTTTCAGAACTCTTTAGTTAGTATACTTTAGCACTCTGTATGAAGTATCTTATGTAAGTGTAAAATTTAGACTCAACTTCTGGAAGCTTTTGATTTCTTAGTTCAAAAGTGAGAGATCCTTAGTTCAGCCATATGATTAACAATTACTTGTATAGTAAGAAGCTCCTAAATTATTGTTTTATGGGTACCTGGCAGTTTTCTTGCCATTTCTCAGAAGTTCTCTATTAAACACATTCTCTCTCTTTCTCTCTCTCTATCTCTCTGTCTCTCTCTGTCTCTCTCTGTCTCTCTCTGTCTCTCTCTCTCTCTCACACACACACACACACACACACACACACATTGTGATTAAAAGCACAGATTTTGGCATTATGAAATCTAAGGTTCAATTTCCAGTTGTGTAGTTTCTGGGCCACTTGACTTTAGGCAAGTAACCTAATGTCTCTGAACCTTGTTATTTTCATCTGTAAAATAGAAATTACAATTATATCAGACAATCCTCAAAACATCCGTAATGATTTTAGAGTTTCAGAGTCAGGTAAAAGCAGGCACTCAGTAAATGGCTAGTGCTTTTATTACTTTATTATTATTTAGGTCTTGGTTTTTCTTGAGTGTGTGAGTCCCCATAATGAAATGTAATTTCCAGTAGATTGAGTAACACCTGTTTTCACCAAAAATTTTAACTGAGTTCATTACTTTCTGTGCAACCCAGATTAGTTTTCTGCCTCCTTTTCTGTGCCGTATGTAGGTGTTCAGTAGATTTATTTAATAAATGTATGAATGCATGAACGCGTAGATGAATTTTTAAATGCTTCTTTTTGAGAAGGTAGAACAAATGTGACACAGTAGAACAGATAAGAAAATAATCCATGGAAAAAATGGCAAAGTCATGTATGTGTCCAGGGCCAGCCTAAGAGGAATTACTTTTTTTTTTTTTTTTTAGGAAAAATGTGTTGAATAGCTTATTTTAATTATTTTTAAAAGTTAAGTACAGGGACTTCCCTGGCGGTCCAGTGGTTAAGACTTCGCCTTCCAATGCAGGGGGGTGTGGGTTCAATCCCTAGTCGGGGAGCTATGGTCCCACATGCCTCGCAGCCAAAAAACCAGAACATAAAACAGAAGCAGTATTGTAACAAATTCAATGAAGACTTTAACAAATGGTCCACATCCAAAAAAAAAGTTAAGTACAAAACTTTGCTGATGATTTACATATTTAGGACCAATAAAATAATGTGAGATTAGCTGTACTAAAACAGAATGTTGAGCTACATTCACATTAAGTGACATTATATAGTCTGAGTTTATGGAAAACTTCTGAGATGGTGAGTGACCTTTGAGCAGAAAAAGACAGAAGGAGAAATGGCCTTTTCTACATTCTATTGTGCCTCTAAGTAAAATGCTTGGTAATCTAGCTACAAAGCTCTATGTCATTGGCCTTAGGCACGTACTGTGATCTACCTTGTGAAGATCAGATTTTGCCATGGAGAGGATTTGTAAAAGTATCACACATTCCAGTACCGTTGGCAACCACAGCTACCAAAAACTCCAATTTAAATTGATGAGCCTAATATCAGATGATAGTATCATTTCCTTGTGGGTGTTCTGGGAAAAGGTGGGTAGGAAATGTATAAAAGTGAATACTTTATTGACTGAAATAACACTTCATCATTTTGAAAACATAAAATACATTAAAGTTGTTATAGCATCATACATGAATATTTCACTGTATTTTAGACCTTGCCTACAAGCAATGTTTTCTGCCCTTTGAAAGAGAACCATGCTTGTGGTATGCATTAATCATAGAAAAGATTAAACACTGAAAAGAAATTCAGCCTTTAAAGACAATTTGCTTTGATTGATTCAGTGGGTTCTCCTAAAAAGTTAATACCCAGAATTATTGCTTGTTAAATTGGAGTTACAAATTCTTTCAGAGTTACTTAGTATTTTCTTTAATATCAGTATCAAGGAAGGCAAAGCAAATTTACATATTTATTAGGAAATACAGGCACATAATCATAAAACAAGAAAACACAACGTTTTTATAGACTTTATTTTTTAGAAGTGTTTTAATTTTACAGAAAAATTGAGAAGATAGTATAAAGTGTTTCCATATACACTATACCCATTTCCCTCTGTGACGATCAACTTATATTAGTATGTTACATTGTTACAATCAGTGAACAAATATTGATACATTATTGTTTACTATAGTCCATACATTAGTCCAGTTCCTTAGTTTTTACCTAATGTCCTTTTTCTATTCCAGGATTTCATCCAAAACATCACATTACATTTAGTTGCCATGTTTCCTTAGGCTCCTCTTGGGTTTGATAGCTTCTCAGATTTTCCTTGCATGACCTTGGCAATTTTGAGTAGTTAGGCTTGTGTAGGATGCCCGCTACTAGAATTTGTTTGATGCATGTTTCATTGATAATATTGGGATTATGTGTTTGGGGGAGGAAGACCACAAGAGTAGAAGGGTTATTTTGTCAGATCACATCAAGTGTACAAAGTATCAATATGCATTATGAATGCTGAGGTCGACCTTGATCACCAGGCTGAGGTAGTGTTTTTCAGGTTTCTCCATTGTAAAATTACTGTTTTCCCTTCTCCATATTGTACTTTTTGGAAGGAAGTCAATATGCTCAGCCCACAACTAAGGAATAGAGAGTTATGCTTAAGATGGAGTACTACATAAACTATTTGGAATTCTTTTGCACTGGAGATTTATCTATTCTCCCGCATTTATTTATGTATCCAATTATTTATTTATATCAGAAGAACTCACGGATTTTTATTTTATACTTTGGGTCATAATCTAATTCTACGTTAGTTACTTTGTTCCTCAAATTGCTCTAGTCCTGACCCTTGTGAACTCTTTTCAGTTCAGTGGCTCGTGTGCCACTCTGAGGTATCCCCATCCTATATATTTTTTTGGAACTTCCTTACTTTCTGACACTATAAGATGGCCTTGTATATAAATCTTGTATATTTACTGCCCCAGTCCTAGAATCAGCTATTTCTTCAAGGATAACTAGGTCTTTTTAGTGGAGAACAGCATTAGACAGCAGGATCTGGGTGTGGGGTGTGCTAATTGCTGCCCGGATGTCATTGCTTCTAGATCTTCTCAGCTGACAGAGCAAAGAGATAACATGTGTGTACATTCCCCACGTATATGGACATATCTATAAGTATCTCTCTACATAACCATGTGTGTTAAGGTAATATGAAGCAATATTAAGCTAAGCATGAATGTATATTGATGTTTCCAACTTTAATCTGTTACCACATAGATCATCTTAGCCTCATCTCTTGCTTATCTTTAAATTTCAACTGCGGCAAAACACTTGACTTTTAGAAGTATGAAAATCAAATTGTAGCTACTTTGGGAAGCCACATCATCTAGCAGAAGAATTCTTAAAGGGCAAGGTGTATATCATCAAATTTTAATTTACAGTCAGCAGTACTTTGTAACATCCATAGGCCTCCAGACCTCTGCTTCCAAGAAGAGGAAGTAGCCCATTTCTCCCAGGTTCTTCCACTTAAAACTAAAACCCTGAACATAACAACAGACAAACATAGGAAGACACTGAAAGGTGGAAATGAGAAGGCAGACTTAACTAGGGACTTTGGGACTTGAGGAATAACATGGTGATGAGTCCCCTGTGTTTCCTGTTGCTTCCCATACATCCTGGAGAGGGTATTACAGGAACCCCCAATCAATAACCACCAACAGAACAACAGACAAAAAAGCTTCAAAAAAGAAAACACAAAACCCCCGTTCCCCCTAGCCAAGGTATGAGGAAAGGGGTTGTCAAAGACAGAAAACCATTTGGGCGATAATATACACACTACTCGAGCCAAGTGCCAGTGGAATATTGCACCCATCCCCTATGTCCTGTGGTTTCAGTTGGGCCAAGCTAGGATTTGATCTTCCACACCACCCCACTCCTGCCCTCCAGAAGAGGCAGCGCTCTGATTCGCCACCAGGGCTGTTTCAGTGTGGTGCAGTGGGGAGCTGAGCCTCCACCCCTTTGCATTAGCAAAGAGACTTTCAAAGGTGGTGCCTGACAGGCTAGTTAACACTGGGCTGCCCTCACACAGTCGTGGGGTCCAATGGTGGGACCTAGCCTCCGTCTCTCCCTGACATCGATAAGAATAGGATGTTACAGGTTGGAGGGAGTAGGCACCCCACTAACCCCCAACACATGGTGTCAGTGAGACCCAATGGGGTGCTGAATCCCCATAACCGTCCTGAGGCAGTAAGACAGAATGAGATGGCACAAGCAGGGCTAGTTGGCAGTTCTCTTCCTCTTACCCTGGTGTCAGTGGGGCCAGCAGGTAGCTGACCCTCTACCCACACCCGGCATCAACAAGAAGGAATGAAGTGGGAGGAAGGACAGCAAACACAGCAAACACTTCACCTCTCCCCTCCCCTGGTGTCAAGAAATCTACTGGGGAGATGAACTTCCACTCCTACTAAAAGGCAACAGAATGATATTAATGTTCCCACTTTTGGGGGGAAGGTGTCAGAAGGGCCAGTAGGATAGCTGAACTTCTACTTGATCTGTCTGCAGTGAGAGAATGTAAGTGCCCACTTTTGCTGGGGTTTTGACAGTAGGGCCCAGTGGAAATCTGTACGTAACCCCCCAGTCCTCATACTCCACCTCCAATAGGATGACTTCCTTCTAAAAAGTAATAATAAAATTAAATGGGATACAGAGTCATATAATAACTCACAATGTTTAGAATCCAATTGAAAAATACTCATGGCACCAAGAAGCAGGAAATCACAGAATAAATGAGAAAAGACAATAGACCTACACCAGCACTGAGATAAAACATCTATTGAAATTATCAGACAGGGGTTTTAAATAAGCTGTCACATAAATGCTTCAATTAGCAATTATGTGTTCCTTGACGGAAATGGGAAAAATAGAAAATGTGAACAAAGAACTAGAAGTTATAAGAATAAAAACAAATGAGAACAGTAGAACTGAAAAATACAACAATCAAAAAACTTTGCTCAAGAGTAGAGTGGAGATTACAAAGCACAGAATCATGAACTTAGAAGAGATCAATACAATGTACCACATGTACAGAGAAAAATAGGCTGAGGGGTAGAGATGGGAGAAAGAACAGGATCTCAAGAACCTGTAAACAGTAACAAAAGCACTAACATTCATATCATCAAGGTTCCAGAATGAAAACAGAGAGCACGTAGGACTGACAAAGTATTCAGAGAAATAATGACTGAAACGTTCCCAATTTTTTAGAAGACATAAGCACACATCCAAGGATCTGAGCAAATCCAAAGAGGAAAAACACAAAGGTATCCTTGTCAAGACGCGTCATAATTAAACTTCTGAAAAGTAGAGACAAAACAAATCTCGAAAGTGGACAGGCAGAAACGATGCATCACTTATTGAGAAACCAATTCCAATGACAGCATATTTCTTGTCTAAAATTATGGAGTCAGAAGCATTGACATAACATTTTTCAAGTAGTAAAAGAAAAGAACTCTCAGCCACAAATTCACACTTTTTATATCCACTTTCTTGTTTGACTTATATTAATGGACTACCAACTCATCTTTCTATATCCGGGCCTGCCATCAGACTTCTCCAAAAATCTAGTCACAGTATTTCCAGAGTGATCTTTCTGAAAAAGAAACAAATTTTTCTTATAAAAGTACCTGATTGTGTTATGAAACTTTTCTCTCTTCTAAGTTACCAGGTAAAATCCTTCAATGGATTCCCATCTTTCTTGGAGGAAAATCTCACATCCAAACTCTCTTTGTCCTTTTGGGCTGCTGTAAGATTATACTGCAGGTTGGGTGGCTCATAAACACCAGGAATTTTTTTTCTCACGGCTCCGGAGGCTGCGAGTTCAAGAATAGGTTGCCAGTATGGTCAGATGAGGGCCCTCTTCTGAATCACAGACTTCTCATTGTATCCTCACATGGCAGAAGAGCTTAGGGAGCTCTGTGGGGTCTCTTTTATAAGAGCACTAATACCATAATCATTTCCCAAAGGCCCCACCTACTAATACTATCAGCTACGGAAATTAAGATTTCAACGTATGAATTTGGAGGGGAACACAAAGACTAGACCATAGCACTTACTATACATACATGGACCATGCATGATCTGGCTTCTACGCCCCTCTCCATTGTTTTCTTTTCCTACACGCCAGTGAGCATTTCTCTTTTTTTTTTTTTTTTTTTCTTTTTTTTTGCGGTACGCGGGCCTCTCACTGTTGTGGCCTCTCCCGTTGCGGAGCACAGGCTCCGGACGCGCAGGCTCAGTGTCCATGGCTCACGGGGCCTAGCCGCTCCGCGGCATGTGGGATCTTCCCGGACCGGGACACGAACCCGTGTCCCCTGCATCGGCAGGCGGACTGTCAACCACTGCGCCACCAGGGAAGCCCCAGTGAGCATTTCTTATACTGATTATGAATGGAACTCCTTTCTGGACTGATCCTTAACCATTCATTTTCTGGTAAGTGTGAATTTATCTTCTCTTTTCTTCAAAACTTCACCCTTCCTTCATGTTACATATCCATTTCAATTGCCTTCTACAGGAAGCCCTAATGATATCGCCCATATACTACTGTCCACAGCATGAATTAAGGTCTTACTGTGTCTTCCTATAGCACTCTGTAATACCTTTTACGGTAACTATGGATTTTCTTATTTGAGTGTCACAATACATTGAATTGTAGGTGGCACTATAATGATTTTAGTAACAGTAACACTGGTGCCTAGTTTAACCCATGACATACTTTAGGTGTTCAATATATGTGTGTTGAATGAGTGAATGAATGAATGGTCAATTTGAAATCTTAATCATGTTACTTTTCAAAAATCTGTTAAAAGATACCACAGTTTTCCAGAAGATTAGGGAGTTAGGACCTTAAACTTGATTTAACAGAGGAAATTTTTACTCATACATCCTGCTTAAATACCTCAAAGTAAAACCATAAACCCAGGAATTTAAGGTTATCCATTTGGACTTTCAAGCCAATAATTAATATCTCCTGCCCCGACTGTATTAGATGGTTTCGATGCTCCACTCATATCTCCCCAGCACTCATCATTCCAGTATATGCTGATAGAATCATGCTGCCGCCTGCAATTATCCACCTTAGGGCAGGCCAGAAGTGTACAGGAGTTAATGTATCTGGGTGTAGCTTTCAACCAAGGACAGGGGACTGGAAGATAAGTACTTCAAGTTTCTCACCGATTCTTGGGATAACTCTGAGACATGTTCTGTAGAGTTTCACAGAACTCGTCTGAAGTACTGGCAGCAGTTCCCTGCAGGAGTAATTTATTCGGTAATGCACCTCTGTTGGCTTCCTTCCATGCCTCCATTCTCAATTCCCACTCCACTTCTGAGTTTTCTGGAAGCACCTCCCAGATGAGCAGTTTGCACTCAAATTATTGCCTCAAGGTCTGCTTCTAGGGGAACTGAGTTGATAGCCTCCTAACAACCCAGTGCTCCTTACAGAGCCGTCACTGGTACAAGTACCAAGGCATGGCACATTACGTATCACTCCTCCTAAATCCTTATATTTTCCAATAGATAGGAAAGAGCATTACCTTGAAGAGAAAAAGAGTTCATATGAGGATGGCCAATGGATAAAGGGAAGGAGAGACAGTGCCATTTGTTTTCCATTAATGATAGTGTGAAATGTATGGGCAGATGGTCTAACAGGTGTGACTATAATTTGAGGAGCCTGCTCCCTTGGTTACAGAAGACTGCTATTGTTATTATTATGGAACCACAACCTCATGACTTTATTGTTTCACTTGATGTTACCTTCTCCTTTACCCTTAAATCTTTGTACATCACTGAATTGCAGCCAATAGATTTATTTTCTCCCTATGGCTCCACCACAAAAAGAGACACACATGTGCACACACATACACACACACACACAGAGTTTTGTGTATGCCAGTGCTAGAAAAGACAAGCTCATGGTGCATGTATGCAATGGATATTGTACATTACAGGTCTCTGTGAAATAGTCTTCTGCAGGTTCCTATGTTTATTTTATGAATAATTAACTTTAGTAAAGTTAATTTCCTGAAGATCTTGTTGAAGACTGAAGAAAGGAAGTAAATTGTAAAGAAAAAGACTTCGAAACTTGCCCTTTTCGCCCTCTCTTTGTGTCTTAATGAACAAAGGATAACTGGGCCTTTTTTGAAGCCTTTGCTTGAGTTGAAGACACAAAATGCAACCTGTACTCTTATCATAATATGCTCAGTTTATGAGTACCCAAACTTATAAACCGTGAATTTCCCTAAAGTTATTATACCATCTAGAAGATGTTTGCTTGGACGTTTACTTAAAACCAAACAATTGAGGTCTATGTGTCCAAATAATTTCCTTCTCTCTTGCTGTCTCCATTTCAGTTTCCTGAGTTTCTGGGAAGGCCTGGTTTCCCCAAAGGAAGGATTTCTGGTAGAAGTCTGAAGGTCTGACCCAAGAAGAAAAAATCCAGTACAGCCAATGAATTGAGGACAAGAAGTTTTCCGATCAGGTAGGAACATTTAATCTCATACATTACGATCGCCTTAAGTAAGGTGTGCTGATAGCTGGATATGATTTAACTGCTTGGAAAAAGATGCATATATATTATATGACCTACCCCACAAGGAAGCTGTTCTCAATTCTCTTAGAGGTTGTGGTGTTTATCAGAGAGCGCCTTGGGGGAAAATGAATACAATAACAGTATGATGCTTTTTTTTATTATTAGCTCATTGTTGCCAAGTACACTTGGTGACCTTGGTGCCTGTGGTTTAATCCAGGGGGTTAGACAGGTGGAACAGCACATTAACCCTCTTTAGTATTTTCTCCCAAGACAAATCATTTTTATAGGTTGTCTCCATGGTCTTCTAGTTGCTTATCAAAATTAAGCATCAAGCCTTCTAAGTGTGCAATAGCCCCAGTCAGTGTGAGGAAATCAGCTTGGTTCTTATTGGGTCACAGCTTCTTGGCCTTGGCACAAAGTGACTTCGCATAGGGAGTTAGAAGGAGGAGAACGGGACATGAGAAAGGGGAGTTCTGTGTTCTCATTTACCTATGCATGTTGAAACTCCACTAACAGCTTTATTTTCATTAGCAATTTGTGATAAAAACTTAGGGTAAAGGGAATAATGAAGCTGTCCCATTATATGGCAGGACAAAAGATAGTAGTGACATCAAAATCAGGGCCTGTCCATCTCGTTTGCAGCTATATACTGAGTGTTTAGCATAGCATTTGACCCCTCATCAGTATTCAATAAGAAGATGCGTGTTGAATGATTTAGGGATGAATTGATGAATGAAAAAAGTTAATATGGTAGAAAATGTGTTTTATCCTTGTATTTTCGTGTGTTGACTTCTGTATTTCAAGACCCAGCACTGTAACTGACACATAGAATATAAGCAATAAAATGTGTTGAAAGAATGAATGAGTCCCCACTATTCTAAGAATAATTTTAAGACCAACACAGACCCCATATCTGCCAGAGGTATCCAGAGGTGAAAGCCTGGATCTCAGCTAGTGGTAGAGCTGACAGGATTTATCTAGTTTTAATAATTTACAGCTCATCCCATTACATTTAGGCATAGTACCTACATGAGCCATACAATTAAATGTTGACTGAAAAACAATGCACAACCTAGAAGTTGAGAATTATGTTTTATGTGGAAGACATACTGAGGACTGAAATCAGGAGACAGCCTCTCAGATAGCTCTGAGGGACTGTTCTGAAGAGCTAAGGGAGGGCACAGGGTATTTAGAGGTTCTTGCAAAAAAAAAAAAAAAAGACAGGTAGTTGGAACATCAAAAGATTACTGTTAATTAAAGAAACTAGACATCTTAAGTTAATAAATGTAGCACTTTTCTATATATGGTGAGATGCAAGAATCTGGTCTCCTGGAAATCATTCCCTTGATTTGCACTTGAATTATCTAGGGCCAGTATCCTGTTTTCTCCATCCTGAATCCCCTCAGGGTGCGGCTTTGGGTGTGGCTTCAGTGGCTGATGGCTTGATGGCTATAACATCCTGTGTTACTGATAAGGCTGGCTACATTCTTTCTCCACATAAATGACTTGAATATGGATAGTAAATCTGTGGATTTGCAAAACGTAATTCTTGGAGCATTTTTATAAGGACAAAGTTAAGGGCGATTTCAGAATCACTAGTGGCTAAAATTGCTATTTATACTTTTCCACTGGTAGGTAGTAATCTGCTGTTGCTGTCTTCAGTATTCCCAAGGGATAACAAAAGCCATTTAATTCAAGAAAGAAAGGTAAAATTTAGCACAATGCAGCTTCCACAAAACCAAACACACACCCAACTCTCTCAGATATGAAGTAGTAATCTAAAATAGAATCCTGGAACTAATTGCAAAACAAGAGCAAATGTACTCATATTGGATAATTTTATTCTTTTATTAATGTTTGATACATATATGTATTTATTATTAAAATTCAAAGTTGCTGTATGGAGAAATAGTTTTGTACCAATAGTGTCTTTGTATGTGTTTATCAATAATGTATGAGATTGCCTCCTATGCTCCTTTTCTTTTATTGGGGGGGGGAGGGGGTGTGTCACGCTACGTCAAGGTCGGGAGTCAAACCCGCCACGACTGTCCATGAGGGGTTTTCCCGGGTCCCCACTTCAGGCCGGTGAGGGTGGCCAGGGGCAGCCGAAGACGTGCGTACGTGCGTGCGTGCGTGCGTGCGAGCCTGCGAGTCCACGGGGCGGGCCGCGCGCGCCGGGAGTGTTTCAGCCCGGCCCCCGGCTCATTGTGGTCGCCTCACGCCGGCCCGAGTTCGCAGCAGCGCTGGAGGCCCCGGGCCTGTGACCACAAAGAGGGAGCCGGGGGTCGGACGGGAGCGCTGCGGCGGCAGCTGAGGCCCAGACCAGGCCCCCCTCAGCCTCCCGCCTGCCCGTCTGCCCCGCCCCCGCCGGCGGCGCCGCGCCCCTCCCCCAACCGCCAGACTAGCGCGGTGCGGGGCCCGCGCGCGAAGACATGGGGGAGAAGCTGGAGCTGAGGCTGGAGTCGCTCTTGGGGACCGAGCCCGCCGTCTACCCGTGGCCGCTGCCGGTCTACGTAAGTGCCGTCCGTCCCCTCCTCCCGGACCCCCGCTCCTGTTCCCCCACGGCGCGCGCTGAGCCCACCGAGAAACGGAGCGACTCGAGTCGCCAGACCCTCTTTGGAGCCCCCCTTCCCGCCCCGCCGTGGTTCTCCGCGGCAGTTTCCAGCCCCCGCGCGCAGGGTGGGCAGAGGGGAGCCGGCGCCGGCCGGGGGGCACAGACTCGGCCGCGGGCAGCCCGCGCTTCCGAGGGGCGCCCGAGCCGGTCTGCGGTTGGCTCTGCAGGGCTGGGGACCCCGGTCCCCCCGGTCCTGGAATGTCGGCGGGCTTGCCCTTCTGTGCTTTAGGATCTGACATGTAGGGTTTCTTTTTCCTGGTAGTTTATTCTTAGCGCTGTCAACGTGCTTAGTTTTTTTAATTTTTTTTTATTTTCAGGGCACCCTTTCCTCCCTCTCTCCAGTTTTTTTGTGTTTCTGTTTTGTTTTGTTTTAGTCAGGCATTTTGTCCCTCTGATCTTGAGTGGGTGGGCTGGCAGGACACTTGGAGAGGAGGCGTTCTGTCCCCTGATCTTGAGTGGCCTTTGGAAAATGACAGGCCAGACGGAAATTTACACAGGCGTCCGGTGATTCCAGAAATGCAGGGTGTCCGGCTAGGTGGGCGCCCGGCCTGTCGTCCCCCGTGGCGGCGTGGTGCGCGTGTTCCTTGTCTCAGGGTTTACGCTTGGGCCCCGCAGCCCAGCTTCCAAAGGGAAAGCGCAGCGGGCGCCTTGGGCCGGCGCCTTTGGGGCGCCCTTTCGTGCGCTCGGCTTGCGGGGGACCGGCCTCCAGGCGACCCGGCGGGGAAGCCCGCGCGACCCGGCCCTCGCGCGGGCTCCGTGTGTGTCAGTTTGTGGAAAGTGTGTCGCGCGCGGCCGGGGTCGGGGTCGGGACGCTGGGACCACCTGGGAGCCGATGTAGAGGGATATGATTTCCATTTTCAAGGCGCATTCATCCTGTGCAGGGAGACAGCCTAACATAAAATTTGCCTAACAAAAACTATATTAACAGGTGGAAAGACTATCTCCCAGTTGAACAGCGGATGCCTGGGACTCGTTTCATTGCTTTCAAAGTTCCTTTAAAAAAGGTGAGCAAAAGTTAATACCGTATTCTTCCAGAAATCTGAATTCACCATATAGAGCCCTGGCTCTCAACCCCGTCGTACTCCATTTTCCCTTTTTATAGCAAATACTTTTTAATACCTCTTTTACTATCCAGAAATGGGATTCATAGACAAATACAACCAACTTTTGTACTTAATTAAAAAACAAAAAAAAAACAATGCAATGCCCTAACTATAAATAAAGAATAAAGTAATTTATAAGAAAGTAATATGTATCTCAGTATGTAAATGTTTGGGGATGACTATACTAGAAATAAAGAAATAGTCGGTTACTTGTACCATGAATGCAATAAACTGTGGACTTTGATTGATAACGATGTGTCAGTGTTGGTTCATGAATTCTAACAAATGAAGCACACTGGTATGGCATGTTGATAATGGGGAAGGCTGTGTGGGATGAAGGAGAGAGGGTGTAAGTGGGAACTGTGTACATTTTGCTCAGTTTTGCTGTGAATCTCAAACTGCTCTAAAACTAGTCTACTAATGAAGAAAAAAAGTGTGTGTTGCTGACACTTGAATAACCAAAGAGATCAATGGAACAGGGTACATGTATAAGCCAAATACATGAAAGAATATTTAGCAGTGAAAGCCATCCTTCCTATATGTAGATATTCAAGAAGTATTTATTTCTGTGTCTATTTTCAGGCACTCCGCTTGGAGCTGGCAATACAGTGGTAGGCAAAATTGATGTGGTCCCTGCCTTCTGGGAGTTTAGAGTCAGGTTAGGAGACCAACATGAAATAAACAAACATAGAAATAACTATATAGAAGTGAGCTTATTTTCTTCCGTCTAATCTCTCTGGAAGAAAGGATTGTAATATCGCTTGTAAGCTGCAGAGGAGGAAACTTGACTTTGAATCTCATATGTTAGCATCCCAGGGTTTGAATAAATGGATAACATAGTAAAGGATTTTAAACATATGTTCTTCCTTATTTTATTCTTTCTGACAGAGTTTTGAAAAGAATCTTGCTCCAGAAGAACGTTTCTCCCCCTTGGATCTCTTAACAAAATCCAAGGACAGAATGAAGAACTTGGGCTGATTATTGACTTAGCAAATACTCGCCGCTCTTACAAGCCAGAGGTAAATGGAAGGCGTAATTGAAAATGACCTTCTTTCTGATACTGTAATAATTCATAGTAGTTCAGTAGTTATCATCTTATGCTAAGGTGAGTCCTGGCCTTCTCTCGTGGGTTCAAAAAGGGAAGCTAGTGGTTTCCTTAAATACACATTTGTAATTGCTGTTTCAAAATGAGATGAAAGATATGAATTGAACTATAGTATTTGGCAGTAGGCTCTAGATATGCTTAAGAAATTCTGTAAGCTTCCATGTTCTACATTTTGAAAATGAAGTAAACTTTTAGTAGTTACAGTAGTATCCTAAAAAGAAAGAAAGGTATGTCCATTATGTCTTTAGCACTTATGTTAAGCAGTTGCCTGAGCATGTTTAAGCATCAGTGTAAAAGACAATTGTTCTCTAAGTTTTATGCTTCCTTTTCCTGATGCCTTCTGATATAGTACAGAAACCCATCTATTCTCTTGGCCCATGTAGGACATTCCAGTGCAAAAGAATTATCCTCCTTCTGACCTGTTCCATGGCCTTGGGAGACAGTAACACCTAATGTCTTTTAATATTTGTAGAGCAGTTTGCCATTTAGAAAGTTCTTTCATATCCATTGACTTAGTTAATCTTCACAGCAATCCTTTGCTCTTGAAGTGGAAGTAGTACTGATATCTCCTACTGAGTGCTTACCCTGCACTAAGCTCAGAGGATAGACAACTACAATTACTAATTTTACAGACGATGAAACTGACTCTCGGAAAAGGAAGAATTGAAATTTCAGCTCTGTTATTGCTTTTTTTTTATTGTGGTAAAATATAGAGAAATCATATTTCTTTTAACCGTTTATAAATATGCAGTTCAGTGGCATTAAGTACAGTCACAGTGCTGTGTAACCATCACCGCTGTCTAGAACCAAAACTTTTTCATCATCCTCAACAAAAACTCTGTAACCATCAAACAGTAACAACCCCATTTTCCCTCCCACCAACCCTTGGTAACCTCTATTCTATTTTCTGTCTCTGTGAATTGGCCTATTCTAGGTACCTCGTGTAAGTGGAATCTGCAGTATTTGTCCTTCTGTGTCTGGCTTATTGCACTAAACGTCGTGTTTTCAAGGTTCATCCATGTTATAGCACGTAACGAAATGCCATTTCTTTTTTGGCTTAGAAAATCCCATTGTGTGTACATAGACCACAGTTTGTTATTCAACGGTTGATTGACACTTGGTTGTTTTCCACCTTGTAGGTATTGTGAATCATGCTGCTGTGATCATTGGTGTACAGATATTTGTTCAAATCCCTGCTTTCAGTTCTGTTAGATGTGCAGCGTAGGTAGTAGCAGAGTTGTTGGATCATAGCCTACTGCCAAATACTAAGCTGTACGCTTAACCTGTGAGAAAGTGCCAAACTGTTTTCTACAGTGTCGTCTTGTTTTTAAACAATTATCACAAATTTTAAGCATATACAAAAGTATAAAACTACTGTGAGTGTTCCTTGTATACCCAGGAACTCATCCAGCTTTCTTATTTACCAACTGATGGCTGTCATGTTTTATCTATACCCCCACCTGTTTCACCCCATTCCGTATTATCTTGAAGCAGCTCCGAGACAACATGTAAATTACACCTGTACGTTTTTGGTACGTGCATTTAAAATATAGGACTTTTATTCCTTAATATCATTTTTTAATATTAAATACCCAGGGAGTGCTCAAATTTGCAGTTGTCTCCTAAACGTCATAAAAAATTGTCTATAAGAATTTTGAATTAGATCCAAATAAGGTCCACACTTTGCCGTGGATTGTTAGGTCTCTGAAGTCTTGTTTAATCTATAGGTTCTCCCTCCATGTCTCTCTCACTTTTTTTTTCCTCCTTGAATTTTGTTTTTAAAGAAACCAGGTAATTTGTCCCATCTAGATGCCGATGATTACATTCCATGTGTTGGTAACATATTCTTCAGTCCTTTTATTTCCTGTAAATCGGTAGTCGATCTGAATGAAGCTTGCATGTTTTGTTTTGGCAAGACAGTTTCATGGGTGATGATGTGTTCTTCCATGGAGACGTATATAGTTGTGTCTTTCTGTGGTATTAGCAGTCACTGATGATTCATACCTACATCCATTAATTCAGTTGAGGCTTCAAAGAATGGTGAATTCTGTTGTTCTTTTTTTCACTTATTAGCTGGGTATATTTGTACGAGGAGAAGATTCCCCTCATCAGCTGTTTGGTTGCTCAGTTGTAGAGGCATGATTCTCTTCTTTTATTTAACAGTTTTCAAAATAATGAGTTGATTCACAAATATCCTCCAGTGTTGACCAGTTTTGTAAAATTTTATTTATTCCTCTCACCGTGGACTCCGTTACAGTTATTATTCTAACTGAGGCCCTATCTTTGGCCAGTTGGAGCTTCTCGGTGACTCCTGAGTCCTTTGGACATGACATCAGTTGTTTCTAGACTTTTTCAGTGGTCAGAGCTAGGAAATATGTACGTTTGTTTTTAATATTTTTAAAATATGTCATAGGTTCCTACTGCTACTTTCCATTTAAATTCAGAACTAGAGAATTTTCACTTATCCTTTTCTGTCTTCTATTGATAGTCTACTTTCTCCCACCTCAAGAATACCAGTTCTCAACAATGCCTGAAATTGCCTCTGTTTCCTAATTCGAATCCAAGTTCTTCTGACTCTATTCTACTACTCTCCTTAAATCACAGCCGCTTTATGGCCCTTGAAATGTAAGATAGAACATAAATGTAGGCAGAACTGTTTATATCATTTTGAGTTACATGTGCATTCATTCACATAGATTTGCTTTTCCTTTTGCATGCCTGGTAACTGTCCGTTCTGCAGTTTGAATGAAAATCAAGTGATAATTACTGGTTAAAGCAGCTTTGGAAAAAATGGCTCTCATCAGAATGACTGACATACAAAGTTTAATGTACTCTCCTGGTTTATATTCTGCCTTCTCTAATTAATTTTTTATTCTTTCCCTACAAAGGAAATAATACATATTTTCATGGTTTTGCCTTATAGGACTTACCAGAAACTCTTCCTTATTTAAAAATGTGTACAATTGGGCATCAGGTGTCAGATGACGACACTAGTTTTAAATTCCAGTGTGCTGTTAATGGGTTTCTGAAAGAACATAAAGATAACGGTGAGTTGCTTTTGTGTTTGTTTTTGTTTTTCCTTTACCTGAACTTTGGTATGCATTTTGAGTGGGGTTGGGGATTTTTAACATTTTTAATAGTTCTGACATTCGTGTCAAGTTGTGTTTGGTAACATTAAGGTGGAAATGTCAGATGGTGCTACTAGAGTACGGTGTTTTTCCTGTTTATGGTCACAAACAATTTAGTTTAGTTTGGAAAGTGATCTTTGTGAGAAATATGAACTGAGCTAGCTTACTTATCTCTTTTTTAAAAATTTGAATGGAAAATACATAAAAACATAAAAATGTTCTTTTGTCCTGTTTATTGGTTGAGAGGTGGAAGAAAAGGTTTAGACTCTCAGGTTCTTAGCGTACATAAAAGAGAAAACAAAAAGCAAAGGTTCAGAGTGAGACAGATCCCTAGAAGCAAAACAAAACAGAGTGGACCAGGTAGAGTGGCTTCCTCATCATATATGTGTTTAAGATATTTTTGCTGCTTTTACCCTTCGGGTGCAAGTGAGGAAGAACACTACCACCTCTTACTCTTATCTTCAGACAGGAAGAACTTAAAAGGCTGGTGTTTTCTTGTTTCCGCTTTAAGATCTACTCTGTTGATAGTAGGTGTTAATAGCGTGTGAATTTTAAGGATCCACTTGCCTTTTTCTAGCATCTAACTATCAGAAGGAACATGGTGTTTGCCATGTTTTAAGACTGAGGAATCTTTTGTCTTTGGAACACCACTGACGCCCATGTGAAAGTGTTCATTTTGTCCTCTTTCTAAATTTAGCCTGAGGAGTGTGCACTTTATTAAATCAATGTAACAGACAGTAAATATTCCGTGTATATATAAAATGATGCACGTATATACATAAAACAGGGAGTAGGGGAGAGGGAATAGAGATGGAGGTGGGAAGATAGGGGATAGGAGGCGAGAGAGAGAGGGAGAGACTGGAATTTCAAGATAAATGTTCATTCTATAACCTGGTTGCTTAATGCAGGTACTAGCTCTTAAATATCTTCAGCCCTATTCACAGATCTTCCGTGTACTTTAGCTTTAAAACTTGAGAGGCTTGGCCTGTCCTGTGATAACCAGGGTGTCTAGAAAGGAGGCAAATTATCTGATGTGTTTAAACTGTAGTCACAGAAATGTTACCTCTTAAGACGTTAGGGCGCAGCTGCCGGCCTACTCACTTCCTCCAGGCTCCTTTGTGTGTGTTCTGTCTGTTCCGCGTGGGCTAGAAGATCCTTACAAGTGCATGAGAACACGTTTGTAAACCTTGATTGTTCACATGTTATACCAAGTGTAGTCCATTGCATATGCTGACTCCTCTGTGGGTCTTCTGCATGCAGTGGGCTAACTTCACCATGCTGTCTGCCATTGCAGTCTCAGGACCTTAGTTATGATCCATTGGTGACTTCCTCTGCTGTAAGGCCCTCCCACAGATGCCAGGCTCACTGATAATGAGGAGGAGACTATACTACGCACTCCCTAGAATGGGTAGAGACTCAGAAAATGAATTGTTTCAGTAAACACCGAGAGCCTTATAGGTTTGTTGTTAGGGCACGGGGATACAGAGGTGAGTAGAAGTCTTTGTTCAGTAGCAACTTCCAGTTGTCTAGGAAGAGAAAC